>NW_027364682.1:10000-12500 GCF_046119375.1 Phyllobates terribilis
AATTTTGTGAAAACTTCCACAAAATGAGGTTCTAGTATGTTAGAGGGCATCCCAGGAGGGCTCCAAAAGTGTGGGTAAAATATATATCCCACAGGGGGAAAATTGAAAAAAAGTTGAAAAAAAAAATTTTTGGGGACTTAGAAAATTTTCACACATGTGTCAGACTTCCAGACAGGGGAGCGTGTCAGTGCGCGCATCCGATTTCAGTTCCAGAGCGATTCGCGCGATGAGTCCTTGATACTTAGTCGTTTTTGGCAAAATTTCTGACTTTTTGAAAATTTCACAATTTTGTGAAAACTTCCACAAAATGAGGTTCTAGTATGTTAGAGGGCATCCCAGGAGGGCTCCAAAAGTGTGGGTAAAATATATATCCCACAGGGGGAAAATTGAAAAAAAGTTGAAAAAAAAAAATTTTTGGGGACTTAGAAAATTTTTCAACTTTTGTCAGACTTCCAGACAGGGGAGCGTGTCAGTGCGCGCATCCGATTTCAGTTCCAGAGCGATTCGCGCGATGAGTCCTTGATACTTAGTCGTTTTTGGCAAAATTTCTGACTTTTTGAAAATTTCACAATTTTGTGAAAACTTCCACAAAATGAGGTTCTAGTATGTTAGAGGGCATCCCAGGAGGGCTCCAAAAGTGTGGGTAAAATATATATCCCACAGGGGGAAAATTGAAAAAAAGTTGAAAAAAAAAATTTTTGGGGACTTAGAAAATTTTCACACATGTGTCAGACTTCCAGAGAGGGGAGCATGTCAGTGCGCGCATCCGATTTCAGTTCCAGAGCGATTCGCGCGATGAGTCCTTGATACTTAGTCGTTTTTGCAAAATTTCTGACTTTTTGGAAAATTTCACAATTTTGTGAAAACTTCCACAAAATGAGGTTCTAGTATGTTAGAGGGCATCCCAGGAGGGCTCCAAAAGTGTGGGTAAAATATATATCCCACAGGGGGAAAATTGAAAAAAAGTTGAAAAAAAAAATTTTTGGGGACTTAGAAAATTTTTCAACTTTTGTCAGACTTCCAGACAGGGGAGCGTGTCAGTGCGCGCATCCGATTTCAGTTCCAGAGCGATTCGCGCGATGAGTCCTTGATACTTAGTCGTTTTTGGCAAAATTTCTGACTTTTTGAAAATTTCACAATTTTGTGAAAACTTCCACAAAATGAGGTTCTAGTATGTTAGAGGGCATCCCAGGAGGGCTCCAAAAGTGTGGGTAAAATATATATCCCACAGGGGGAAAATTGAAAAAAAGTTGAAAAAAAAAATTTTTGGGGACTTAGAAAATTTTTCAACTTGTGTCAGACTTCCAGAGAGGGGAGCATGTCAGTGCGCGCATCCGATTTCAGTTCCAGAGCGATTCGCGCGATGAGTCCTTGATACTTAGTCGTTTTCAGAAGTCACAATTTTGACTTCCAGGACCCGCAAAACGTTTGTAAATTGAGCCCGCTCCCCAGTTCCAAGCGTTTTGAGGTGTCCCCGGTTGCAGTAATGCAGCCTGCCCACTAGATGTCGCAAAAGAGACAAAAAGTGAAAAAGAACCAGAATGAGGAAATTCCAGGGAGCCGAATCCGCCTGACAGTTCCAGGCGATCGGGCACTTTTTTGCATGCGTCCCTAAAGTGGGTATAGGGTGACACTCCATGCAAAGACCCAGTTTTGCACACCACCGGCAGAATATATGAGAGAGAGGTACCTCTCAGCCCCGACACATTTCGACTCATTTAAGCTGGTTTTCACCTCCGTAGGCCTGGGTATGCGTTTTGGCTATGAGTCCCTGTTCGGCTGGAGGTCTGCACCTTGGCTGAACCCAGGCTTCCGCAGCTGCGTGGGGGGACTTTTGCCGGTCGCCTATCCCAAGTCAGAGAGGTGTTCCTGGGTTGAAGTGAGCCTGGCCAGACCCCCCCGCGGGCCCTGGTTCTCCACATGGGGGCGCCGTCAAGGCTAAAATCTGGATTTTTAGGCCGAGGAGAGGCTCCATGAGGGCGGATGCTTTTGTGGCTTCGACCCCAGTGCTGTTCCACATCCAGTACCCCCCCGCAAGGGCGCCTGTACCCGAGTCGCGCTTCCAGGACTCGTGGGCACGTATCTCCCGACGACAGGGGTTTGCAGCCTCCGTACTTGGGCAAGTCCCTACATGCACCCCTGCTCTTCCTCCGATCGATCTGGCGCAGCGCTCCCGGGTGGGGAGGTGGCGCCGCTCGCTCGGCCCGGGCTTTGGAGCCCGCGCTGGCTTAAGGTGAGCGGTCCCCTTCCTCCTCTACCCCCGGGCTTCCGACACCTATCTTTGGGCGCGCATGCCGGCCTCGCCTCCCGTCTGCGGAGGTGGCCGAGCCGTGGGGAGTTTGACCCGAACCGAGCGAAGGCAGTGGTCCGACGACCCGTACGGGCGAACGGCGGGGCGCCCACCCAGCCAGGCGTGGGGGCCCGTCGTCCGAATCGCTCCCTGTGCGGGGAAGCACAGCGATCTTCTCCGAGGGCGGCCCTTTTCTTCCAGATGCGTACC
>NW_027364682.1:22500-27500 GCF_046119375.1 Phyllobates terribilis
CAGTTCCAGAGCGATTCGCGCGATGAGTCCTTGATACTTAGTCGTTTTTGCAAAATTTCTGACTTTTTGGAAAATTTCACAATTTTGTGAAAACTTCCACAAAATGAGGTTCTAGTATGTTAGAGGGCATCCCAGGAGGGCTCCAAAAGTGTGGGTAAAATATATATCCCACAGGGGGAAAATTGAAAAAAAGTTGAAAAAAAAAATTTTTGGGGACTTAGAAAATTTTTCAACTTTTGTCAGACTTCCAGACAGGGGAGCGTGTCAGTGCGCGCATCCGATTTCAGTTCCAGAGCGATTCGCGCGATGAGTCCTTGATACTTAGTCGTTTTTGGCAAAATTTCTGACTTTTTGAAAATTTCACAATTTTGTGAAAACTTCCACAAAATGAGGTTCTAGTATGTTAGAGGGCATCCCAGGAGGGCTCCAAAAGTGTGGGTAAAATATATATCCCACAGGGGGAAAATTGAAAAAAAGTTGAAAAAAAAAATTTTTGGGGACTTAGAAAATTTTCACACATGTGTCAGACTTCCAGACAGGGGAGCGTGTCAGTGCGCGCATCCGATTTCAGTTCCAGAGCGATTCGCGCGATGAGTCCTTGATACTTAGTCGTTTTTGGCAAAATTTCTGACTTTTTGAAAATTTCACAATTTTGTGAAAACTTCCACAAAATGAGGTTCTAGTATGTTAGAGGGCATCCCAGGAGGGCTCCAAAAGTGTGGGTAAAATATATATCCCACAGGGGGAAAATTGAAAAAAAGTTGAAAAAAAAAATTTTTGGGGACTTAGAAAATTTTCACACATGTGTCAGACTTCCAGAGAGGGGAGCATGTCAGTGCGCGCATCCGATTTCAGTTCCAGAGCGATTCGCGCGATGAGTCCTTGATACTTAGTCGTTTTTGCAAAATTTCTGACTTTTTTGAAAATTTCACAATTTTGTGAAAACTTCCACAAAATGAGGTTCTAGTATGTTAGAGGGCATCCCAGGAGGGCTCCAAAAGTGTGGGTAAAATATATATCCCACAGGGGGAAAATTGAAAAAAAGTTGAAAAAAAAAATTTTTGGGGACTTAGAAAATTTTTCAACTTTTGTCAGACTTCCAGACAGGGGAGCGTGTCAGTGCGCGCATCCGATTTCAGTTCCAGAGCGATTCGCGCGATGAGTCCTTGATACTTAGTCGTTTTTGGCAAAATTTCTGACTTTTTGAAAATTTCACAATTTTGTGAAAACTTCCACAAAATGAGGTTCTAGTATGTTAGAGGGCATCCCAGGAGGGCTCCAAAAGTGTGGGTAAAATATATATCCCACAGGGGGAAAATTGAAAAAAAGTTGAAAAAAAAAATTTTTGGGGACTTAGAAAATTTTCACACATGTGTCAGACTTCCAGACAGGGGAGCGTGTCAGTGCGCGCATCCGATTTCAGTTCCAGAGCGATTCGCGCGATGAGTCCTTGATACTTAGTCGTTTTTGGCAAAATTTCTGACTTTTTGAAAATTTCACAATTTTGTGAAAACTTCCACAAAATGAGGTTCTAGTATGTTAGAGGGCATCCCAGGAGGGCTCCAAAAGTGTGGGTAAAATATATATCCCACAGGGGGAAAATTGAAAAAAAGTTGAAAAAAAAAATTTTTGGGGACTTAGAAAATTTTCACACATGTGTCAGACTTCCAGAGAGGGGAGCATGTCAGTGCGCGCATCCGATTTCAGTTCCAGAGCGATTCGCGCGATGAGTCCTTGATACTTAGTCGTTTTTGCAAAATTTCTGACTTTTTGGAAAATTTCACAATTTTGTGAAAACTTCCACAAAATGAGGTTCTAGTATGTTAGAGGGCATCCCAGGAGGGCTCCAAAAGTGTGGGTAAAATATATATCCCACAGGGGGAAAATTGAAAAAAAGTTGAAAAAAAAAATTTTTGGGGACTTAGAAAATTTTTCAACTTTTGTCAGACTTCCAGACAGGGGAGCGTGTCAGTGCGCGCATCCGATTTCAGTTCCAGAGCGATTCGCGCGATGAGTCCTTGATACTTAGTCGTTTTTGCAAAATTTCTGACTTTTTGGAAAATTTCACAATTTTGTGAAAACTTCCACAAAATGAGGTTCTAGTATGTTAGAGGGCATCCCAGGAGGGCTCCAAAAGTGTGGGTAAAATATATATCCCACAGGGGGAAAATTGAAAAAAAGTTGAAAAAAAAAATTTTTGGGGACTTAGAAAATTTTCACACATGTGTCAGACTTCCAGACAGGGGAGCGTGTCAGTGCGCGCATCCGATTTCAGTTCCAGAGCGATTCGCGCGATGAGTCCTTGATACTTAGTCGTTTTTGGCAAAATTTCTGACTTTTTGAAAATTTCACAATTTTGTGAAAACTTCCACAAAATGAGGTTCTAGTATGTTAGAGGGCATCCCAGGAGGGCTCCAAAAGTGTGGGTAAAATATATATCCCACAGGGGGAAAATTGAAAAAAAGTTGAAAAAAAAAATTTTTGGGGACTTAGAAAATTTTCACACATGTGTCAGACTTCCAGACAGGGGAGCGTGTCAGTGCGCGCATCCGATTTCAGTTCCAGAGCGATTCGCGCGATGAGTCCTTGATACTTAGTCGTTTTTGGCAAAATTTCTGACTTTTTGAAAATTTCACAATTTTGTGAAAACTTCCACAAAATGAGGTTCTAGTATGTTAGAGGGCATCCCAGGAGGGCTCCAAAAGTGTGGGTAAAATATATATCCCACAGGGGGAAAATTGAAAAAAAGTTGAAAAAAAAAATTTTTGGGGACTTAGAAAATTTTCACACATGTGTCAGACTTCCAGAGAGGGGAGCATGTCAGTGCGCGCATCCGATTTCAGTTCCAGAGCGATTCGCGCGATGAGTCCTTGATACTTAGTCGTTTTTGCAAAATTTCTGACTTTTTTGAAAATTTCACAATTTTGTGAAAACTTCCACAAAATGAGGTTCTAGTATGTTAGAGGGCATCCCAGGAGGGCTCCAAAAGTGTGGGTAAAATATATATCCCACAGGGGGAAAATTGAAAAAAAGTTGAAAAAAAAAATTTTTGGGGACTTAGAAAATTTTTCAACTTTTGTCAGACTTCCAGACAGGGGAGCGTGTCAGTGCGCGCATCCGATTTCAGTTCCAGAGCGATTCGCGCGATGAGTCCTTGATACTTAGTCGTTTTTGGCAAAATTTCTGACTTTTTGAAAATTTCACAATTTTGTGAAAACTTCCACAAAATGAGGTTCTAGTATGTTAGAGGGCATCCCAGGAGGGCTCCAAAAGTGTGGGTAAAATATATATCCCACAGGGGGAAAATTGAAAAAAAGTTGAAAAAAAAAATTTTTGGGGACTTAGAAAATTTTTCAACTTTTGTCAGACTTCCAGACAGGGGAGCGTGTCAGTGCGCGCATCCGATTTCAGTTCCAGAGCGATTCGCGCGATGAGTCCTTGATACTTAGTCGTTTTTGCAAAATTTCTGACTTTTTTGAAAATTTCACAATTTTGTGAAAACTTCCACAAAATGAGGTTCTAGTATGTTAGAGGGCATCCCAGGAGGGCTCCAAAAGTGTGGGTAAAATATATATCCCACAGGGGGAAAATTGAAAAAAAGTTGAAAAAAAAAATTTTTGGGGACTTAGAAAATTTTTCAACTTGTGTCAGACTTCCAGAGAGGGGAGCATGTCAGTGCGCGCATCCGATTTCAGTTCCAGAGCGATTCGCGCGATGAGTCCTTGATACTTAGTCGTTTTCAGAAGTCACAATTTTGACTTCCAGGACCCGCAAAACGTTTGTAAATTGAGCCCGCTCCCCAGTTCCAAGCGTTTTGAGGTGTCCCCGGTTGCAGTAATGCAGCCTGCCCACTAGATGTCGCAAAAGAGACAAAAAGTGAAAAAGAACCAGAATGAGGAAATTCCAGGGAGCCGAATCCGCCTGACAGTTCCAGGCGATCGGGCACTTTTTTGCATGCGTCCCTAAAGTGGGTATAGGGTGACACTCCATGCAAAGACCCAGTTTTGCACACCACCGGCAGAATATATGAGAGAGAGGTACCTCTCAGCCCCGACACATTTCGACTCATTTAAGCTGGTTTTCACCTCCGTAGGCCTGGGTATGCGTTTTGGCTATGAGTCCCTGTTCGGCTGGAGGTCTGCACCTTGGCTGAACCCAGGCTTCCGCAGCTGCGTGGGGGGACTTTTGCCGGTCGCCTATCCCAAGTCAGAGAGGTGTTCCTGGGTTGAAGTGAGCCTGGCCAGACCCCCCCGCGGGCCCTGGTTCTCCACATGGGGGCGCCGTCAAGGCTAAAATCTGGATTTTTAGGCCGAGGAGAGGCTCCATGAGGGCGGATGCTTTTGTGGCTTCGACCCCAGTGCTGTTCCACATCCAGTACCCCCCCGCAAGGGCGCCTGTACCCGAGTCGCGCTTCCAGGACTCGTGGGCACGTATCTCCCGACGACAGGGGTTTGCAGCCTCCGTACTTGGGCAAGTCCCTACATGCACCCCTGCTCTTCCTCCGATCGATCTGGCGCAGCGCTCCCGGGTGGGGAGGTGGCGCCGCTCGCTCGGCCCGGGCTTTGGAGCCCGCGCTGGCTTAAGGTGAGCGGTCCCCTTCCTCCTCTACCCCCGGGCTTCCGACACCTATCTTTGGGCGCGCATGCCGGCCTCGCCTCCCGTCTGCGGAGGTGGCCGAGCCGTGGGGAGTTTGACCCGAACCGAGCGAAGGCAGTGGTCCGACGACCCGTACGGGCGAACGGCGGGGCGCCCACCCAGCCAGGCGTGGGGGCCCGTCGTCCGAATCGCTCCCTGTGCGGGGAAGCACAGCGATCTTCTCCGAGGGCGGCCCTTTTCTTCCAGATGCGTACCCGGCCAGCGGAGGCTCGCGCTGCCCCTCGTGTCCGAAAGGGCGGCCTCCGCGGCGGTGGCGACAGCGGCGGCGGTGGGTGGCCTCTCCGCGCCACTGCCGAGCTTCGCGATTTCCAGTCTTTTCCCGAGCCCCTACGTCAGTGGGGAGG
>NW_027364682.1:37500-40000 GCF_046119375.1 Phyllobates terribilis
AGTGTGGGTAAAATATATATCCCACAGGGGGAAAATTGAAAAAAAGTTGAAAAAAAAAATTTTTGGGGACTTAGAAAATTTTTCAACTTTTGTCAGACTTCCAGACAGGGGAGCGTGTCAGTGCGCGCATCCGATTTCAGTTCCAGAGCGATTCGCGCGATGAGTCCTTGATACTTAGTCGTTTTTGCAAAATTTCTGACTTTTTGGAAAATTTCACAATTTTGTGAAAACTTCCACAAAATGAGGTTCTAGTATGTTAGAGGGCATCCCAGGAGGGCTCCAAAAGTGTGGGTAAAATATATATCCCACAGGGGGAAAATTGAAAAAAAGTTGAAAAAAAAAATTTTTGGGGACTTAGAAAATTTTTCAACTTTTGTCAGACTTCCAGACAGGGGAGCGTGTCAGTGCGCGCATCCGATTTCAGTTCCAGAGCGATTCGCGCGATGAGTCCTTGATACTTAGTCGTTTTTGGCAAAATTTCTGACTTTTTGGAAAATTTCACAATTTTGTGAAAACTTCCACAAAATGAGGTTCTAGTATGTTAGAGGGCATCCCAGGAGGGCTCCAAAAGTGTGGGTAAAATATATATCCCACAGGGGGAAAATTGAAAAAAAGTTGAAAAAAAAAATTTTTGGGGACTTAGAAAATTTTTCAACTTTTGTCAGACTTCCAGACAGGGGAGCGTGTCAGTGCGCGCATCCGATTTCAGTTCCAGAGCGATTCGCGCGATGAGTCCTTGATACTTAGTCGTTTTTGGCAAAATTTCTGACTTTTTGAAAATTTCACAATTTTGTGAAAACTTCCACAAAATGAGGTTCTAGTATGTTAGAGGGCATCCCAGGAGGGCTCCAAAAGTGTGGGTAAAATATATATCCCACAGGGGGAAAATTGAAAAAAAAGTTGAAAAAAAAAATTTTTGGGGACTTAGAAAATTTTCAACATTTGTCAGACTTCCAGACAGGGGAGCGTGTCAGTGCGCGCATCCGATTTCAGTTCCAGAGCGATTCGCGCGATGAGTCCTTGATACTTAGTCGTTTTTGCAAAATTTCTGACTTTTTGGAAAATTTCACAATTTTGTGAAAACTTCCACAAAATGAGGTTCTAGTATGTTAGAGGGCATCCCAGGAGGGCTCCAAAAGTGTGGGTAAAATATATATCCCACAGGGGGAAAATTGAAAAAAAGTTGAAAAAAAAATTTTTGGGGACTTAGAAAATTTTCACACATGTGTCAGACTTCCAGACAGGGGAGCGTGTCAGTGCGCGCATCCGATTTCAGTTCCAGAGCGATTCGCGCGATGAGTCCTTGATACTTAGTCGTTTTTGGCAAAATTTCTGACTTTTTGAAAATTTCACAATTTTGTGAAAACTTCCACAAAATGAGGTTCTAGTATGTTAGAGGGCATCCCAGGAGGGCTCCAAAAGTGTGGGTAAAATATATATCCCACAGGGGGAAAATTGAAAAAAAGTTGAAAAAAAAATTTTTGGGGACTTAGAAAATTTTTCAACTTTTGTCAGACTTCCAGACAGGGAGCGTGTCAGTGCGCGCATCCGATTTCAGTTCCAGAGCGATTCGCGCGATGAGTCCTTGATACTTAGTCGTTTTTAGGCAAAATTTCTGACTTTTTGAAAATTTCACAATTTTGTGAAAACTTCCACAAAATGAGGTTCTAGTATGTTAGAGGGCATCCCAGGAGGGCTCCAAAAGTGTGGGTAAAATATATATCCCACAGGGGGAAAATTGAAAAAAAGTTGAAAAAAAAAATTTTTGGGGACTTAGAAAATTTTCACACATGTGTCAGACTTCCAGAGAGGGGAGCATGTCAGTGCGCGCATCCGATTTCAGTTCCAGAGCGATTCGCGCGATGAGTCCTTGATACTTAGTCGTTTTTGCAAAATTTCTGACTTTTTGGAAAATTTCACAATTTTGTGAAAACTTCCACAAAATGAGGTTCTAGTATGTTAGAGGGCATCCCAGGAGGGCTCCAAAAGTGTGGGTAAAATATATATCCCACAGGGGGAAAATTGAAAAAAAGTTGAAAAAAAAAATTTTTGGGGACTTAGAAAATTTTTCAACTTTTGTCAGACTTCCAGACAGGGGAGCGTGTCAGTGCGCGCATCCGATTTCAGTTCCAGAGCGATTCGCGCGATGAGTCCTTGATACTTAGTCGTTTTTGGCAAAATTTCTGACTTTTTGAAAATTTCACAATTTTGTGAAAACTTCCACAAAATGAGGTTCTAGTATGTTAGAGGGCATCCCAGGAGGGCTCCAAAAGTGTGGGTAAAATATATATCCCACAGGGGGAAAATTGAAAAAAAGTTGAAAAAAAAAATTTTTGGGGACTTAGAAAATTTTTCAACTTGTGTCAGACTTCCAGAGAGGGGAGCATGTCAGTGCGCGCATCCGATTTCAGTTCCAGAGCGATTCGCGCGATGAGTCCTTGATACTTAGTCGTTTTCAGAAGTCACAATTTTGACTTCCAGGACCCGCAAAACGTTTGTA
>NW_027364682.1:52500-65000 GCF_046119375.1 Phyllobates terribilis
TCGCGCGATGAGTCCTTGATACTTAGTCGTTTTTGGCAAAATTTCTGACTTTTTGAAAATTTCACAATTTTGTGAAAACTTCCACAAAATGAGGTTCTAGTATGTTAGAGGGCATCCCAGGAGGGCTCCAAAAGTGTGGGTAAAATATATATCCCACAGGGGGAAAATTGAAAAAAAGTTGAAAAAAAAAATTTTTGGGGACTTAGAAAATTTTCACACATGTGTCAGACTTCCAGAGAGGGGAGCATGTCAGTGCGCGCATCCGATTTCAGTTCCAGAGCGATTCGCGCGATGAGTCCTTGATACTTAGTCGTTTTTGCAAAATTTCTGACTTTTTTGAAAATTTCACAATTTTGTGAAAACTTCCACAAAATGAGGTTCTAGTATGTTAGAGGGCATCCCAGGAGGGCTCCAAAAGTGTGGGTAAAATATATATCCCACAGGGGGAAAATTGAAAAAAAGTTGAAAAAAAAAATTTTTGGGGACTTAGAAAATTTTTCAACTTTTGTCAGACTTCCAGACAGGGGAGCGTGTCAGTGCGCGCATCCGATTTCAGTTCCAGAGCGATTCGCGCGATGAGTCCTTGATACTTAGTCGTTTTTGGCAAAATTTCTGACTTTTTGAAAATTTCACAATTTTGTGAAAACTTCCACAAAATGAGGTTCTAGTATGTTAGAGGGCATCCCAGGAGGGCTCCAAAAGTGTGGGTAAAATATATATCCCACAGGGGGAAAATTGAAAAAAAGTTGAAAAAAAAAATTTTTGGGGACTTAGAAAATTTTCACACATGTGTCAGACTTCCAGACAGGGGAGCGTGTCAGTGCGCGCATCCGATTTCAGTTCCAGAGCGATTCGCGCGATGAGTCCTTGATACTTAGTCGTTTTTGGCAAAATTTCTGACTTTTTGAAAATTTCACAATTTTGTGAAAACTTCCACAAAATGAGGTTCTAGTATGTTAGAGGGCATCCCAGGAGGGCTCCAAAAGTGTGGGTAAAATATATATCCCACAGGGGGAAAATTGAAAAAAAGTTGAAAAAAAAAATTTTTGGGGACTTAGAAAATTTTTCAACTTTTGTCAGACTTCCAGACAGGGGAGCGTGTCAGTGCGCGCATCCGATTTCAGTTCCAGAGCGATTCGCGCGATGAGTCCTTGATACTTAGTCGTTTTTGCAAAATTTCTGACTTTTTGGAAAATTTCACAATTTTGTGAAAACTTCCACAAAATGAGGTTCTAGTATGTTAGAGGGCATCCCAGGAGGGCTCCAAAAGTGTGGGTAAAATATATATCCCACAGGGGGAAAATTGAAAAAAAGTTGAAAAAAAAAATTTTTGGGGACTTAGAAAATTTTTCAACTTTTGTCAGACTTCCAGACAGGGGAGCGTGTCAGTGCGCGCATCCGATTTCAGTTCCAGAGCGATTCGCGCGATGAGTCCTTGATACTTAGTCGTTTTTGGCAAAATTTCTGACTTTTTGAAAATTTCACAATTTTGTGAAAACTTCCACAAAATGAGGTTCTAGTATGTTAGAGGGCATCCCAGGAGGGCTCCAAAAGTGTGGGTAAAATATATATCCCACAGGGGGAAAATTGAAAAAAAGTTGAAAAAAAAAATTTTTGGGGACTTAGAAAATTTTCACACATGTGTCAGACTTCCAGACAGGGGAGCGTGTCAGTGCGCGCATCCGATTTCAGTTCCAGAGCGATTCGCGCGATGAGTCCTTGATACTTAGTCGTTTTTGGCAAAATTTCTGACTTTTTGAAAATTTCACAATTTTGTGAAAACTTCCACAAAATGAGGTTCTAGTATGTTAGAGGGCATCCCAGGAGGGCTCCAAAAGTGTGGGTAAAATATATATCCCACAGGGGGAAAATTGAAAAAAAGTTGAAAAAAAAAATTTTTGGGGACTTAGAAAATTTTCACACATCTGTCAGACTTCCAGAGAGGGGAGCATGTCAGTGCGCGCATCCGATTTCAGTTCCAGAGCGATTCGCGCGATGAGTCCTTGATACTTAGTCGTTTTTGGCAAAATTTCTGACTTTTTGAAAATTTCACAATTTTGTGAAAACTTCCACAAAATGAGGTTCTAGTATGTTAGAGGGCATCCCAGGAGGGCTCCAAAAGTGTGGGTAAAATATATATCCCACAGGGGGAAAATTGAAAAAAAGTTGAAAAAAAAAATTTTTGGGGACTTAGAAAATTTTCACACATGTGTCAGACTTCCAGAGAGGGGAGCATGTCAGTGCGCGCATCCGATTTCAGTTCCAGAGCGATTCGCGCGATGAGTCCTTGATACTTAGTCGTTTTTGCAAAATTTCTGACTTTTTGGAAAATTTCACAATTTTGTGAAAACTTCCACAAAATGAGGTTCTAGTATGTTAGAGGGCATCCCAGGAGGGCTCCAAAAGTGTGGGTAAAATATATATCCCACAGGGGGAAAATTGAAAAAAAGTTGAAAAAAAAAATTTTTGGGGACTTAGAAAATTTTTCAACTTTTGTCAGACTTCCAGACAGGGGAGCGTGTCAGTGCGCGCATCCGATTTCAGTTCCAGAGCGATTCGCGCGATGAGTCCTTGATACTTAGTCGTTTTTGCAAAATTTCTGACTTTTTGGAAAATTTCACAATTTTGTGAAAACTTCCACAAAATGAGGTTCTAGTATGTTAGAGGGCATCCCAGGAGGGCTCCAAAAGTGTGGGTAAAATATATATCCCACAGGGGGAAAATTGAAAAAAAGTTGAAAAAAAAAATTTTTGGGGACTTAGAAAATTTTTCAACTTTTGTCAGACTTCCAGACAGGGGAGCGTGTCAGTGCGCGCATCCGATTTCAGTTCCAGAGCGATTCGCGCGATGAGTCCTTGATACTTAGTCGTTTTTGGCAAAATTTCTGACTTTTTGAAAATTTCACAATTTTGTGAAAACTTCCACAAAATGAGGTTCTAGTATGTTAGAGGGCATCCCAGGAGGGCTCCAAAAGTGTGGGTAAAATATATATCCCACAGGGGGAAAATTGAAAAAAAGTTGAAAAAAAAAATTTTTGGGGACTTAGAAAATTTTTCAACTTTTGTCAGACTTCCAGACAGGGGAGCGTGTCAGTGCGCGCATCCGATTTCAGTTCCAGAGCGATTCGCGCGATGAGTCCTTGATACTTAGTCGTTTTTGCAAAATTTCTGACTTTTTGGAAAATTTCACAATTTTGTGAAAACTTCCACAAAATGAGGTTCTAGTATGTTAGAGGGCATCCCAGGAGGGCTCCAAAAGTGTGGGTAAAATATATATCCCACAGGGGGAAAATTGAAAAAAAGTTGAAAAAAAAAATTTTTGGGGACTTAGAAAATTTTTCAACTTTTGTCAGACTTCCAGACAGGGGAGCGTGTCAGTGCGCGCATCCGATTTCAGTTCCAGAGCGATTCGCGCGATGAGTCCTTGATACTTAGTCGTTTTTGGCAAAATTTCTGACTTTTTGAAAATTTCACAATTTTGTGAAAACTTCCACAAAATGAGGTTCTAGTATGTTAGAGGGCATCCCAGGAGGGCTCCAAAAGTGTGGGTAAAATATATATCCCACAGGGGGAAAATTGAAAAAAAGTTGAAAAAAAAAATTTTTGGGGACTTAGAAAATTTTCACACATGTGTCAGACTTCCAGAGAGGGGAGCATGTCAGTGCGCGCATCCGATTTCAGTTCCAGAGCGATTCGCGCGATGAGTCCTTGATACTTAGTCGTTTTTGCAAAATTTCTGACTTTTTGGAAAATTTCACAATTTTGTGAAAACTTCCACAAAATGAGGTTCTAGTATGTTAGAGGGCATCCCAGGAGGGCTCCAAAAGTGTGGGTAAAATATATATCCCACAGGGGGAAAATTGAAAAAAAGTTGAAAAAAAAAATTTTTGGGGACTTAGAAAATTTTTCAACTTTTGTCAGACTTCCAGACAGGGGAGCGTGTCAGTGCGCGCATCCGATTTCAGTTCCAGAGCGATTCGCGCGATGAGTCCTTGATACTTAGTCGTTTTTGGCAAAATTTCTGACTTTTTGAAAATTTCACAATTTTGTGAAAACTTCCACAAAATGAGGTTCTAGTATGTTAGAGGGCATCCCAGGAGGGCTCCAAAAGTGTGGGTAAAATATATATCCCACAGGGGGAAAATTGAAAAAAAGTTGAAAAAAAAAATTTTTGGGGACTTAGAAAATTTTCACACATGTGTCAGACTTCCAGACAGGGGAGCGTGTCAGTGCGCGCATCCGATTTCAGTTCCAGAGCGATTCGCGCGATGAGTCCTTGATACTTAGTCGTTTTTGGCAAAATTTCTGACTTTTTGAAAATTTCACAATTTTGTGAAAACTTCCACAAAATGAGGTTCTAGTATGTTAGAGGGCATCCCAGGAGGGCTCCAAAAGTGTGGGTAAAATATATATCCCACAGGGGGAAAATTGAAAAAAAGTTGAAAAAAAAAATTTTTGGGGACTTAGAAAATTTTCACACATGTGTCAGACTTCCAGAGAGGGGAGCATGTCAGTGCGCGCATCCGATTTCAGTTCCAGAGCGATTCGCGCGATGAGTCCTTGATACTTAGTCGTTTTTGCAAAATTTCTGACTTTTTGGAAAATTTCACAATTTTGTGAAAACTTCCACAAAATGAGGTTCTAGTATGTTAGAGGGCATCCCAGGAGGGCTCCAAAAGTGTGGGTAAAATATATATCCCACAGGGGGAAAATTGAAAAAAAGTTGAAAAAAAAAATTTTTGGGGACTTAGAAAATTTTTCAACTTTTGTCAGACTTCCAGACAGGGGAGCGTGTCAGTGCGCGCATCCGATTTCAGTTCCAGAGCGATTCGCGCGATGAGTCCTTGATACTTAGTCGTTTTTGCAAAATTTCTGACTTTTTGGAAAATTTCACAATTTTGTGAAAACTTCCACAAAATGAGGTTCTAGTATGTTAGAGGGCATCCCAGGAGGGCTCCAAAAGTGTGGGTAAAATATATATCCCACAGGGGGAAAATTGAAAAAAAGTTGAAAAAAAAAATTTTTGGGGACTTAGAAAATTTTTCAACTTTTGTCAGACTTCCAGACAGGGGAGCGTGTCAGTGCGCGCATCCGATTTCAGTTCCAGAGCGATTCGCGCGATGAGTCCTTGATACTTAGTCGTTTTTGCAAAATTTCTGACTTTTTGGAAAATTTCACAATTTTGTGAAAACTTCCACAAAATGAGGTTCTAGTATGTTAGAGGGCATCCCAGGAGGGCTCCAAAAGTGTGGGTAAAATATATATCCCACAGGGGGAAAATTGAAAAAAAGTTGAAAAAAAAAATTTTTGGGGACTTAGAAAATTTTTCAACTTTTGTCAGACTTCCAGACAGGGGAGCGTGTCAGTGCGCGCATCCGATTTCAGTTCCAGAGCGATTCGCGCGATGAGTCCTTGATACTTAGTCGTTTTTGGCAAAATTTCTGACTTTTTGAAAATTTCACAATTTTGTGAAAACTTCCACAAAATGAGGTTCTAGTATGTTAGAGGGCATCCCAGGAGGGCTCCAAAAGTGTGGGTAAAATATATATCCCACAGGGGGAAAATTGAAAAAAAGTTGAAAAAAAAAATTTTTGGGGACTTAGAAAATTTTCACACATGTGTCAGACTTCCAGAGAGGGGAGCATGTCAGTGCGCGCATCCGATTTCAGTTCCAGAGCGATTCGCGCGATGAGTCCTTGATACTTAGTCGTTTTTGCAAAATTTCTGACTTTTTTGAAAATTTCACAATTTTGTGAAAACTTCCACAAAATGAGGTTCTAGTATGTTAGAGGGCATCCCAGGAGGGCTCCAAAAGTGTGGGTAAAATATATATCCCACAGGGGGAAAATTGAAAAAAAGTTGAAAAAAAAAATTTTTGGGGACTTAGAAAATTTTTCAACTTTTGTCAGACTTCCAGACAGGGGAGCGTGTCAGTGCGCGCATCCGATTTCAGTTCCAGAGCGATTCGCGCGATGAGTCCTTGATACTTAGTCGTTTTTGGCAAAATTTCTGACTTTTTGAAAATTTCACAATTTTGTGAAAACTTCCACAAAATGAGGTTCTAGTATGTTAGAGGGCATCCCAGGAGGGCTCCAAAAGTGTGGGTAAAATATATATCCCACAGGGGGAAAATTGAAAAAAAGTTGAAAAAAAAAATTTTTGGGGACTTAGAAAATTTTCACACATGTGTCAGACTTCCAGACAGGGGAGCGTGTCAGTGCGCGCATCCGATTTCAGTTCCAGAGCGATTCGCGCGATGAGTCCTTGATACTTAGTCGTTTTTGGCAAAATTTCTGACTTTTTGAAAATTTCACAATTTTGTGAAAACTTCCACAAAATGAGGTTCTAGTATGTTAGAGGGCATCCCAGGAGGGCTCCAAAAGTGTGGGTAAAATATATATCCCACAGGGGGAAAATTGAAAAAAAGTTGAAAAAAAAAATTTTTGGGGACTTAGAAAATTTTTCAACTTTTGTCAGACTTCCAGACAGGGGAGCGTGTCAGTGCGCGCATCCGATTTCAGTTCCAGAGCGATTCGCGCGATGAGTCCTTGATACTTAGTCGTTTTTGCAAAATTTCTGACTTTTTGGAAAATTTCACAATTTTGTGAAAACTTCCACAAAATGAGGTTCTAGTATGTTAGAGGGCATCCCAGGAGGGCTCCAAAAGTGTGGGTAAAATATATATCCCACAGGGGGAAAATTGAAAAAAAGTTGAAAAAAAAAATTTTTGGGGACTTAGAAAATTTTTCAACTTTTGTCAGACTTCCAGACAGGGGAGCGTGTCAGTGCGCGCATCCGATTTCAGTTCCAGAGCGATTCGCGCGATGAGTCCTTGATACTTAGTCGTTTTTGGCAAAATTTCTGACTTTTTGAAAATTTCACAATTTTGTGAAAACTTCCACAAAATGAGGTTCTAGTATGTTAGAGGGCATCCCAGGAGGGCTCCAAAAGTGTGGGTAAAATATATATCCCACAGGGGGAAAATTGAAAAAAAGTTGAAAAAAAAAATTTTTGGGGACTTAGAAAATTTTCACACATGTGTCAGACTTCCAGACAGGGGAGCGTGTCAGTGCGCGCATCCGATTTCAGTTCCAGAGCGATTCGCGCGATGAGTCCTTGATACTTAGTCGTTTTTGGCAAAATTTCTGACTTTTTGAAAATTTCACAATTTTGTGAAAACTTCCACAAAATGAGGTTCTAGTATGTTAGAGGGCATCCCAGGAGGGCTCCAAAAGTGTGGGTAAAATATATATCCCACAGGGGGAAAATTGAAAAAAAGTTGAAAAAAAAAATTTTTGGGGACTTAGAAAATTTTCACACATGTGTCAGACTTCCAGAGAGGGGAGCATGTCAGTGCGCGCATCCGATTTCAGTTCCAGAGCGATTCGCGCGATGAGTCCTTGATACTTAGTCGTTTTTGGCAAAATTTCTGACTTTTTGAAAATTTCACAATTTTGTGAAAACTTCCACAAAATGAGGTTCTAGTATGTTAGAGGGCATCCCAGGAGGGCTCCAAAAGTGTGGGTAAAATATATATCCCACAGGGGGAAAATTGAAAAAAAGTTGAAAAAAAAAATTTTTGGGGACTTAGAAAATTTTCACACATGTGTCAGACTTCCAGAGAGGGGAGCATGTCAGTGCGCGCATCCGATTTCAGTTCCAGAGCGATTCGCGCGATGAGTCCTTGATACTTAGTCGTTTTTGCAAAATTTCTGACTTTTTGGAAAATTTCACAATTTTGTGAAAACTTCCACAAAATGAGGTTCTAGTATGTTAGAGGGCATCCCAGGAGGGCTCCAAAAGTGTGGGTAAAATATATATCCCACAGGGGGAAAATTGAAAAAAAGTTGAAAAAAAAAATTTTTGGGGACTTAGAAAATTTTTCAACTTTTGTCAGACTTCCAGACAGGGGAGCGTGTCAGTGCGCGCATCCGATTTCAGTTCCAGAGCGATTCGCGCGATGAGTCCTTGATACTTAGTCGTTTTTGCAAAATTTCTGACTTTTTGGAAAATTTCACAATTTTGTGAAAACTTCCACAAAATGAGGTTCTAGTATGTTAGAGGGCATCCCAGGAGGGCTCCAAAAGTGTGGGTAAAATATATATCCCACAGGGGGAAAATTGAAAAAAAGTTGAAAAAAAAAATTTTTGGGGACTTAGAAAATTTTTCAACTTTTGTCAGACTTCCAGACAGGGGAGCGTGTCAGTGCGCGCATCCGATTTCAGTTCCAGAGCGATTCGCGCGATGAGTCCTTGATACTTAGTCGTTTTTGGCAAAATTTCTGACTTTTTGAAAATTTCACAATTTTGTGAAAACTTCCACAAAATGAGGTTCTAGTATGTTAGAGGGCATCCCAGGAGGGCTCCAAAAGTGTGGGTAAAATATATATCCCACAGGGGGAAAATTGAAAAAAAGTTGAAAAAAAAAATTTTTGGGGACTTAGAAAATTTTTCAACTTTTGTCAGACTTCCAGACAGGGGAGCGTGTCAGTGCGCGCATCCGATTTCAGTTCCAGAGCGATTCGCGCGATGAGTCCTTGATACTTAGTCGTTTTTGCAAAATTTCTGACTTTTTGGAAAATTTCACAATTTTGTGAAAACTTCCACAAAATGAGGTTCTAGTATGTTAGAGGGCATCCCAGGAGGGCTCCAAAAGTGTGGGTAAAATATATATCCCACAGGGGGAAAATTGAAAAAAAGTTGAAAAAAAAAATTTTTGGGGACTTAGAAAATTTTTCAACTTTTGTCAGACTTCCAGACAGGGGAGCGTGTCAGTGCGCGCATCCGATTTCAGTTCCAGAGCGATTCGCGCGATGAGTCCTTGATACTTAGTCGTTTTTGGCAAAATTTCTGACTTTTTGAAAATTTCACAATTTTGTGAAAACTTCCACAAAATGAGGTTCTAGTATGTTAGAGGGCATCCCAGGAGGGCTCCAAAAGTGTGGGTAAAATATATATCCCACAGGGGGAAAATTGAAAAAAAGTTGAAAAAAAAAATTTTTGGGGACTTAGAAAATTTTCACACATGTGTCAGACTTCCAGAGAGGGGAGCATGTCAGTGCGCGCATCCGATTTCAGTTCCAGAGCGATTCGCGCGATGAGTCCTTGATACTTAGTCGTTTTTGCAAAATTTCTGACTTTTTGGAAAATTTCACAATTTTGTGAAAACTTCCACAAAATGAGGTTCTAGTATGTTAGAGGGCATCCCAGGAGGGCTCCAAAAGTGTGGGTAAAATATATATCCCACAGGGGGAAAATTGAAAAAAAGTTGAAAAAAAAAATTTTTGGGGACTTAGAAAATTTTTCAACTTTTGTCAGACTTCCAGACAGGGGAGCGTGTCAGTGCGCGCATCCGATTTCAGTTCCAGAGCGATTCGCGCGATGAGTCCTTGATACTTAGTCGTTTTTGGCAAAATTTCTGACTTTTTGAAAATTTCACAATTTTGTGAAAACTTCCACAAAATGAGGTTCTAGTATGTTAGAGGGCATCCCAGGAGGGCTCCAAAAGTGTGGGTAAAATATATATCCCACAGGGGGAAAATTGAAAAAAAGTTGAAAAAAAAAATTTTTGGGGACTTAGAAAATTTTCACACATGTGTCAGACTTCCAGACAGGGGAGCGTGTCAGTGCGCGCATCCGATTTCAGTTCCAGAGCGATTCGCGCGATGAGTCCTTGATACTTAGTCGTTTTTGGCAAAATTTCTGACTTTTTGAAAATTTCACAATTTTGTGAAAACTTCCACAAAATGAGGTTCTAGTATGTTAGAGGGCATCCCAGGAGGGCTCCAAAAGTGTGGGTAAAATATATATCCCACAGGGGGAAAATTGAAAAAAAGTTGAAAAAAAAAATTTTTGGGGACTTAGAAAATTTTCACACATGTGTCAGACTTCCAGAGAGGGGAGCATGTCAGTGCGCGCATCCGATTTCAGTTCCAGAGCGATTCGCGCGATGAGTCCTTGATACTTAGTCGTTTTTGCAAAATTTCTGACTTTTTGGAAAATTTCACAATTTTGTGAAAACTTCCACAAAATGAGGTTCTAGTATGTTAGAGGGCATCCCAGGAGGGCTCCAAAAGTGTGGGTAAAATATATATCCCACAGGGGGAAAATTGAAAAAAAGTTGAAAAAAAAAATTTTTGGGGACTTAGAAAATTTTTCAACTTTTGTCAGACTTCCAGACAGGGGAGCGTGTCAGTGCGCGCATCCGATTTCAGTTCCAGAGCGATTCGCGCGATGAGTCCTTGATACTTAGTCGTTTTTGCAAAATTTCTGACTTTTTGGAAAATTTCACAATTTTGTGAAAACTTCCACAAAATGAGGTTCTAGTATGTTAGAGGGCATCCCAGGAGGGCTCCAAAAGTGTGGGTAAAATATATATCCCACAGGGGGAAAATTGAAAAAAAGTTGAAAAAAAAAATTTTTGGGGACTTAGAAAATTTTTCAACTTTTGTCAGACTTCCAGACAGGGGAGCGTGTCAGTGCGCGCATCCGATTTCAGTTCCAGAGCGATTCGCGCGATGAGTCCTTGATACTTAGTCGTTTTTGCAAAATTTCTGACTTTTTGGAAAATTTCACAATTTTGTGAAAACTTCCACAAAATGAGGTTCTAGTATGTTAGAGGGCATCCCAGGAGGGCTCCAAAAGTGTGGGTAAAATATATATCCCACAGGGGGAAAATTGAAAAAAAGTTGAAAAAAAAAATTTTTGGGGACTTAGAAAATTTTTCAACTTTTGTCAGACTTCCAGACAGGGGAGCGTGTCAGTGCGCGCATCCGATTTCAGTTCCAGAGCGATTCGCGCGATGAGTCCTTGATACTTAGTCGTTTTTGGCAAAATTTCTGACTTTTTGAAAATTTCACAATTTTGTGAAAACTTCCACAAAATGAGGTTCTAGTATGTTAGAGGGCATCCCAGGAGGGCTCCAAAAGTGTGGGTAAAATATATATCCCACAGGGGGAAAATTGAAAAAAAGTTGAAAAAAAAAATTTTTGGGGACTTAGAAAATTTTCACACATGTGTCAGACTTCCAGACAGGGGAGCGTGTCAGTGCGCGCATCCGATTTCAGTTCCAGAGCGATTCGCGCGATGAGTCCTTGATACTTAGTCGTTTTTGGCAAAATTTCTGACTTTTTGAAAATTTCACAATTTTGTGAAAACTTCCACAAAATGAGGTTCTAGTATGTTAGAGGGCATCCCAGGAGGGCTCCAAAAGTGTGGGTAAAATATATATCCCACAGGGGGAAAATTGAAAAAAAGTTGAAAAAAAAAATTTTTGGGGACTTAGAAAATTTTCACACATGTGTCAGACTTCCAGAGAGGGGAGCATGTCAGTGCGCGCATCCGATTTCAGTTCCAGAGCGATTCGCGCGATGAGTCCTTGATACTTAGTCGTTTTTGCAAAATTTCTGACTTTTTGGAAAATTTCACAATTTTGTGAAAACTTCCACAAAATGAGGTTCTAGTATGTTAGAGGGCATCCCAGGAGGGCTCCAAAAGTGTGGGTAAAATATATATCCCACAGGGGGAAAATTGAAAAAAAGTTGAAAAAAAAAATTTTTGGGGACTTAGAAAATTTTTCAACTTTTGTCAGACTTCCAGACAGGGGAGCGTGTCAGTGCGCGCATCCGATTTCAGTTCCAGAGCGATTCGCGCGATGAGTCCTTGATACTTAGTCGTTTTTGGCAAAATTTCTGACTTTTTGAAAATTTCACAATTTTGTGAAAACTTCCACAAAATGAGGTTCTAGTATGTTAGAGGGCATCCCAGGAGGGCTCCAAAAGTGTGGGTAAAATATATATCCCACAGGGGGAAAATTGAAAAAAAGTTGAAAAAAAAAATTTTTGGGGACTTAGAAAATTTTTCAACTTTTGTCAGACTTCCAGACAGGGGAGCGTGTCAGTGCGCGCATCCGATTTCAGTTCCAGAGCGATTCGCGCGATGAGTCCTTGATACTTAGTCGTTTTTGCAAAATTTCTGACTTTTTGGAAAATTTCACAATTTTGTGAAAACTTCCACAAAATGAGGTTCTAGTATGTTAGAGGGCATCCCAGGAGGGCTCCAAAAGTGTGGGTAAAATATATATCCCACAGGGGGAAAATTGAAAAAAAGTTGAAAAAAAAAATTTTTGGGGACTTAGAAAATTTTTCAACTTTTGTCAGACTTCCAGACAGGGGAGCGTGTCAGTGCGCGCATCCGATTTCAGTTCCAGAGCGATTCGCGCGATGAGTCCTTGATACTTAGTCGTTTTTGCAAAATTTCTGACTTTTTTGAAAATTTCACAATTTTGTGAAAACTTCCACAAAATGAGGTTCTAGTATGTTAGAGGGCATCCCAGGAGGGCTCCAAAAGTGTGGGTAAAATATATATCCCACAGGGGGAAAATTGAAAAAAAGTTGAAAAAAAAAATTTTTGGGGACTTAGAAAATTTTTCAACTTGTGTCAGACTTCCAGAGAGGGGAGCATGTCAGTGCGCGCATCCGATTTCAGTTCCAGAGCGATTCGC
>NW_027364682.1:77500-85000 GCF_046119375.1 Phyllobates terribilis
ATTTTTCAACTTTTGTCAGACTTCCAGACAGGGGAGCGTGTCAGTGCGCGCATCCGATTTCAGTTCCAGAGCGATTCGCGCGATGAGTCCTTGATACTTAGTCGTTTTTGGCAAAATTTCTGACTTTTTGAAAATTTCACAATTTTGTGAAAACTTCCACAAAATGAGGTTCTAGTATGTTAGAGGGCATCCCAGGAGGGCTCCAAAAGTGTGGGTAAAATATATATCCCACAGGGGGAAAATTGAAAAAAAGTTGAAAAAAAAAATTTTTGGGGACTTAGAAAATTTTCACACATGTGTCAGACTTCCAGAGAGGGGAGCATGTCAGTGCGCGCATCCGATTTCAGTTCCAGAGCGATTCGCGCGATGAGTCCTTGATACTTAGTCGTTTTTGCAAAATTTCTGACTTTTTTGAAAATTTCACAATTTTGTGAAAACTTCCACAAAATGAGGTTCTAGTATGTTAGAGGGCATCCCAGGAGGGCTCCAAAAGTGTGGGTAAAATATATATCCCACAGGGGGAAAATTGAAAAAAAGTTGAAAAAAAAAATTTTTGGGGACTTAGAAAATTTTTCAACTTTTGTCAGACTTCCAGACAGGGGAGCGTGTCAGTGCGCGCATCCGATTTCAGTTCCAGAGCGATTCGCGCGATGAGTCCTTGATACTTAGTCGTTTTTGGCAAAATTTCTGACTTTTTGAAAATTTCACAATTTTGTGAAAACTTCCACAAAATGAGGTTCTAGTATGTTAGAGGGCATCCCAGGAGGGCTCCAAAAGTGTGGGTAAAATATATATCCCACAGGGGGAAAATTGAAAAAAAGTTGAAAAAAAAAATTTTTGGGGACTTAGAAAATTTTCACACATGTGTCAGACTTCCAGACAGGGGAGCGTGTCAGTGCGCGCATCCGATTTCAGTTCCAGAGCGATTCGCGCGATGAGTCCTTGATACTTAGTCGTTTTTGGCAAAATTTCTGACTTTTTGAAAATTTCACAATTTTGTGAAAACTTCCACAAAATGAGGTTCTAGTATGTTAGAGGGCATCCCAGGAGGGCTCCAAAAGTGTGGGTAAAATATATATCCCACAGGGGGAAAATTGAAAAAAAGTTGAAAAAAAAAATTTTTGGGGACTTAGAAAATTTTTCAACTTTTGTCAGACTTCCAGACAGGGGAGCGTGTCAGTGCGCGCATCCGATTTCAGTTCCAGAGCGATTCGCGCGATGAGTCCTTGATACTTAGTCGTTTTTGCAAAATTTCTGACTTTTTGGAAAATTTCACAATTTTGTGAAAACTTCCACAAAATGAGGTTCTAGTATGTTAGAGGGCATCCCAGGAGGGCTCCAAAAGTGTGGGTAAAATATATATCCCACAGGGGGAAAATTGAAAAAAAGTTGAAAAAAAAAATTTTTGGGGACTTAGAAAATTTTTCAACTTTTGTCAGACTTCCAGACAGGGGAGCGTGTCAGTGCGCGCATCCGATTTCAGTTCCAGAGCGATTCGCGCGATGAGTCCTTGATACTTAGTCGTTTTTGGCAAAATTTCTGACTTTTTGAAAATTTCACAATTTTGTGAAAACTTCCACAAAATGAGGTTCTAGTATGTTAGAGGGCATCCCAGGAGGGCTCCAAAAGTGTGGGTAAAATATATATCCCACAGGGGGAAAATTGAAAAAAAGTTGAAAAAAAAAATTTTTGGGGACTTAGAAAATTTTCACACATGTGTCAGACTTCCAGACAGGGGAGCGTGTCAGTGCGCGCATCCGATTTCAGTTCCAGAGCGATTCGCGCGATGAGTCCTTGATACTTAGTCGTTTTTGGCAAAATTTCTGACTTTTTGAAAATTTCACAATTTTGTGAAAACTTCCACAAAATGAGGTTCTAGTATGTTAGAGGGCATCCCAGGAGGGCTCCAAAAGTGTGGGTAAAATATATATCCCACAGGGGGAAAATTGAAAAAAAGTTGAAAAAAAAAATTTTTGGGGACTTAGAAAATTTTTCAACTTTTGTCAGACTTCCAGACAGGGGAGCGTGTCAGTGCGCGCATCCGATTTCAGTTCCAGAGCGATTCGCGCGATGAGTCCTTGATACTTAGTCGTTTTTGGCAAAATTTCTGACTTTTTGAAAATTTCACAATTTTGTGAAAACTTCCACAAAATGAGGTTCTAGTATGTTAGAGGGCATCCCAGGAGGGCTCCAAAAGTGTGGGTAAAATATATATCCCACAGGGGGAAAATTGAAAAAAAGTTGAAAAAAAAAATTTTTGGGGACTTAGAAAATTTTCACACATGTGTCAGACTTCCAGAGAGGGGAGCATGTCAGTGCGCGCATCCGATTTCAGTTCCAGAGCGATTCGCGCGATGAGTCCTTGATACTTAGTCGTTTTTGCAAAATTTCTGACTTTTTGGAAAATTTCACAATTTTGTGAAAACTTCCACAAAATGAGGTTCTAGTATGTTAGAGGGCATCCCAGGAGGGCTCCAAAAGTGTGGGTAAAATATATATCCCACAGGGGGAAAATTGAAAAAAAGTTGAAAAAAAAAATTTTTGGGGACTTAGAAAATTTTTCAACTTTTGTCAGACTTCCAGACAGGGGAGCGTGTCAGTGCGTGCATCCGATTTCAGTTCCAGAGCGATTCGCGCGATGAGTCCTTGATACTTAGTCGTTTTTGGCAAAATTTCTGACTTTTTGAAAATTTCACAATTTTGTGAAAACTTCCACAAAATGAGGTTCTAGTATGTTAGAGGGCATCCCAGGAGGGCTCCAAAAGTGTGGGTAAAATATATATCCCACAGGGGGAAAATTGAAAAAAAGTTGAAAAAAAAAATTTTTGGGGACTTAGAAAATTTTCACACATGTGTCAGACTTCCAGAGAGGGGAGCATGTCAGTGCGCGCATCCGATTTCAGTTCCAGAGCGATTCGCGCGATGAGTCCTTGATACTTAGTCGTTTTTGCAAAATTTCTGACTTTTTGGAAAATTTCACAATTTTGTGAAAACTTCCACAAAATGAGGTTCTAGTATGTTAGAGGGCATCCCAGGAGGGCTCCAAAAGTGTGGGTAAAATATATATCCCACAGGGGGAAAATTGAAAAAAAGTTGAAAAAAAAAATTTTTGGGGACTTAGAAAATTTTTCAACTTTTGTCAGACTTCCAGACAGGGGAGCGTGTCAGTGCGCGCATCCGATTTCAGTTCCAGAGCGATTCGCGCGATGAGTCCTTGATACTTAGTCGTTTTTGCAAAATTTCTGACTTTTTGGAAAATTTCACAATTTTGTGAAAACTTCCACAAAATGAGGTTCTAGTATGTTAGAGGGCATCCCAGGAGGGCTCCAAAAGTGTGGGTAAAATATATATCCCACAGGGGGAAAATTGAAAAAAAGTTGAAAAAAAAAATTTTTGGGGACTTAGAAAATTTTTCAACTTTTGTCAGACTTCCAGACAGGGGAGCGTGTCAGTGCGCGCATCCGATTTCAGTTCCAGAGCGATTCGCGCGATGAGTCCTTGATACTTAGTCGTTTTTGGCAAAATTTCTGACTTTTTGAAAATTTCACAATTTTGTGAAAACTTCCACAAAATGAGGTTCTAGTATGTTAGAGGGCATCCCAGGAGGGCTCCAAAAGTGTGGGTAAAATATATATCCCACAGGGGGAAAATTGAAAAAAAGTTGAAAAAAAAAATTTTTGGGGACTTAGAAAATTTTCACACATGTGTCAGACTTCCAGAGAGGGGAGCATGTCAGTGCGCGCATCCGATTTCAGTTCCAGAGCGATTCGCGCGATGAGTCCTTGATACTTAGTCGTTTTTGCAAAATTTCTGACTTTTTTGAAAATTTCACAATTTTGTGAAAACTTCCACAAAATGAGGTTCTAGTATGTTAGAGGGCATCCCAGGAGGGCTCCAAAAGTGTGGGTAAAATATATATCCCACAGGGGGAAAATTGAAAAAAAGTTGAAAAAAAAAATTTTTGGGGACTTAGAAAATTTTTCAACTTTTGTCAGACTTCCAGACAGGGGAGCGTGTCAGTGCGCGCATCCGATTTCAGTTCCAGAGCGATTCGCGCGATGAGTCCTTGATACTTAGTCGTTTTTGGCAAAATTTCTGACTTTTTGAAAATTTCACAATTTTGTGAAAACTTCCACAAAATGAGGTTCTAGTATGTTAGAGGGCATCCCAGGAGGGCTCCAAAAGTGTGGGTAAAATATATATCCCACAGGGGGAAAATTGAAAAAAAGTTGAAAAAAAAAATTTTTGGGGACTTAGAAAATTTTCACACATGTGTCAGACTTCCAGACAGGGGAGCGTGTCAGTGCGCGCATCCGATTTCAGTTCCAGAGCGATTCGCGCGATGAGTCCTTGATACTTAGTCGTTTTTGGCAAAATTTCTGACTTTTTGAAAATTTCACAATTTTGTGAAAACTTCCACAAAATGAGGTTCTAGTATGTTAGAGGGCATCCCAGGAGGGCTCCAAAAGTGTGGGTAAAATATATATCCCACAGGGGGAAAATTGAAAAAAAGTTGAAAAAAAAAATTTTTGGGGACTTAGAAAATTTTTCAACTTTTGTCAGACTTCCAGACAGGGGAGCGTGTCAGTGCGCGCATCCGATTTCAGTTCCAGAGCGATTCGCGCGATGAGTCCTTGATACTTAGTCGTTTTTGCAAAATTTCTGACTTTTTGGAAAATTTCACAATTTTGTGAAAACTTCCACAAAATGAGGTTCTAGTATGTTAGAGGGCATCCCAGGAGGGCTCCAAAAGTGTGGGTAAAATATATATCCCACAGGGGGAAAATTGAAAAAAAGTTGAAAAAAAAAATTTTTGGGGACTTAGAAAATTTTTCAACTTTTGTCAGACTTCCAGACAGGGGAGCGTGTCAGTGCGCGCATCCGATTTCAGTTCCAGAGCGATTCGCGCGATGAGTCCTTGATACTTAGTCGTTTTTGGCAAAATTTCTGACTTTTTGAAAATTTCACAATTTTGTGAAAACTTCCACAAAATGAGGTTCTAGTATGTTAGAGGGCATCCCAGGAGGGCTCCAAAAGTGTGGGTAAAATATATATCCCACAGGGGGAAAATTGAAAAAAAGTTGAAAAAAAAAATTTTTGGGGACTTAGAAAATTTTCACACATGTGTCAGACTTCCAGACAGGGGAGCGTGTCAGTGCGCGCATCCGATTTCAGTTCCAGAGCGATTCGCGCGATGAGTCCTTGATACTTAGTCGTTTTTGGCAAAATTTCTGACTTTTTGAAAATTTCACAATTTTGTGAAAACTTCCACAAAATGAGGTTCTAGTATGTTAGAGGGCATCCCAGGAGGGCTCCAAAAGTGTGGGTAAAATATATATCCCACAGGGGGAAAATTGAAAAAAAGTTGAAAAAAAAAATTTTTGGGGACTTAGAAAATTTTTCAACTTTTGTCAGACTTCCAGACAGGGGAGCGTGTCAGTGCGCGCATCCGATTTCAGTTCCAGAGCGATTCGCGCGATGAGTCCTTGATACTTAGTCGTTTTTGGCAAAATTTCTGACTTTTTGAAAATTTCACAATTTTGTGAAAACTTCCACAAAATGAGGTTCTAGTATGTTAGAGGGCATCCCAGGAGGGCTCCAAAAGTGTGGGTAAAATATATATCCCACAGGGGGAAAATTGAAAAAAAGTTGAAAAAAAAAATTTTTGGGGACTTAGAAAATTTTCACACATGTGTCAGACTTCCAGACAGGGGAGCGTGTCAGTGCGCGCATCCGATTTCAGTTCCAGAGCGATTCGCGCGATGAGTCCTTGATACTTAGTCGTTTTTGGCAAAATTTCTGACTTTTTGAAAATTTCACAATTTTGTGAAAACTTCCACAAAATGAGGTTCTAGTATGTTAGAGGGCATCCCAGGAGGGCTCCAAAAGTGTGGGTAAAATATATATCCCACAGGGGGAAAATTGAAAAAAAGTTGAAAAAAAAAATTTTTGGGGACTTAGAAAATTTTCACACATGTGTCAGACTTCCAGAGAGGGGAGCATGTCAGTGCGCGCATCCGATTTCAGTTCCAGAGCGATTCGCGCGATGAGTCCTTGATACTTAGTCGTTTTTGGCAAAATTTCTGACTTTTTGAAAATTTCACAATTTTGTGAAAACTTCCACAAAATGAGGTTCTAGTATGTTAGAGGGCATCCCAGGAGGGCTCCAAAAGTGTGGGTAAAATATATATCCCACAGGGGGAAAATTGAAAAAAAGTTGAAAAAAAAAATTTTTGGGGACTTAGAAAATTTTCACACATGTGTCAGACTTCCAGAGAGGGGAGCATGTCAGTGCGCGCATCCGATTTCAGTTCCAGAGCGATTCGCGCGATGAGTCCTTGATACTTAGTCGTTTTTGCAAAATTTCTGACTTTTTGGAAAATTTCACAATTTTGTGAAAACTTCCACAAAATGAGGTTCTAGTATGTTAGAGGGCATCCCAGGAGGGCTCCAAAAGTGTGGGTAAAATATATATCCCACAGGGGGAAAATTGAAAAAAAGTTGAAAAAAAAAATTTTTGGGGACTTAGAAAATTTTTCAACTTTTGTCAGACTTCCAGACAGGGGAGCGTGTCAGTGCGCGCATCCGATTTCAGTTCCAGAGCGATTCGCGCGATGAGTCCTTGATACTTAGTCGTTTTTGCAAAATTTCTGACTTTTTGGAAAATTTCACAATTTTGTGAAAACTTCCACAAAATGAGGTTCTAGTATGTTAGAGGGCATCCCAGGAGGGCTCCAAAAGTGTGGGTAAAATATATATCCCACAGGGGGAAAATTGAAAAAAAGTTGAAAAAAAAAATTTTTGGGGACTTAGAAAATTTTTCAACTTTTGTCAGACTTCCAGACAGGGGAGCGTGTCAGTGCGCGCATCCGATTTCAGTTCCAGAGCGATTCGCGCGATGAGTCCTTGATACTTAGTCGTTTTTGGCAAAATTTCTGACTTTTTGAAAATTTCACAATTTTGTGAAAACTTCCACAAAATGAGGTTCTAGTATGTTAGAGGGCATCCCAGGAGGGCTCCAAAAGTGTGGGTAAAATATATATCCCACAGGGGGAAAATTGAAAAAAAGTTGAAAAAAAAAATTTTTGGGGACTTAGAAAATTTTCACACATGTGTCAGACTTCCAGAGAGGGGAGCATGTCAGTGCGCGCATCCGATTTCAGTTCCAGAGCGATTCGCGCGATGAGTCCTTGATACTTAGTCGTTTTTGCAAAATTTCTGACTTTTTTGAAAATTTCACAATTTTGTGAAAACTTCCACAAAATGAGGTTCTAGTATGTTAGAGGGCATCCCAGGAGGGCTCCAAAAGTGTGGGTAAAATATATATCCCACAGGGGGAAAATTGAAAAAAAGTTGAAAAAAAAAATTTTTGGGGACTTAGAAAATTTTTCAACTTGTGTCAGACTTCCAGAGAGGGGAGCATGTCAGTGCGCGCATCCGATTTCAGTTCCAGAGCGATTCGCGCGATGAGTCCTTGATACTTAGTCGTTTTCAGAAGTC
>NW_027364682.1:97500-107500 GCF_046119375.1 Phyllobates terribilis
GTGTCAGTGCGCGCATCCGATTTCAGTTCCAGAGCGATTCGCGCGATGAGTCCTTGATACTTAGTCGTTTTTGCAAAATTTCTGACTTTTTGGAAAATTTCACAATTTTGTGAAAACTTCCACAAAATGAGGTTCTAGTATGTTAGAGGGCATCCCAGGAGGGCTCCAAAAGTGTGGGTAAAATATATATCCCACAGGGGGAAAATTGAAAAAAAGTTGAAAAAAAAAATTTTTGGGGACTTAGAAAATTTTTCAACTTTTGTCAGACTTCCAGACAGGGGAGCGTGTCAGTGCGCGCATCCGATTTCAGTTCCAGAGCGATTCGCGCGATGAGTCCTTGATACTTAGTCGTTTTTGGCAAAATTTCTGACTTTTTGAAAATTTCACAATTTTGTGAAAACTTCCACAAAATGAGGTTCTAGTATGTTAGAGGGCATCCCAGGAGGGCTCCAAAAGTGTGGGTAAAATATATATCCCACAGGGGGAAAATTGAAAAAAAGTTGAAAAAAAAAATTTTTGGGGACTTAGAAAATTTTTCAACTTTTGTCAGACTTCCAGACAGGGGAGCGTGTCAGTGCGCGCATCCGATTTCAGTTCCAGAGCGATTCGCGCGATGAGTCCTTGATACTTAGTCGTTTTTGCAAAATTTCTGACTTTTTGGAAAATTTCACAATTTTGTGAAAACTTCCACAAAATGAGGTTCTAGTATGTTAGAGGGCATCCCAGGAGGGCTCCAAAAGTGTGGGTAAAATATATATCCCACAGGGGGAAAATTGAAAAAAAGTTGAAAAAAAAAATTTTTGGGGACTTAGAAAATTTTTCAACTTTTGTCAGACTTCCAGACAGGGGAGCGTGTCAGTGCGCGCATCCGATTTCAGTTCCAGAGCGATTCGCGCGATGAGTCCTTGATACTTAGTCGTTTTTGGCAAAATTTCTGACTTTTTGAAAATTTCACAATTTTGTGAAAACTTCCACAAAATGAGGTTCTAGTATGTTAGAGGGCATCCCAGGAGGGCTCCAAAAGTGTGGGTAAAATATATATCCCACAGGGGGAAAATTGAAAAAAAGTTGAAAAAAAAAATTTTTGGGGACTTAGAAAATTTTCACACATGTGTCAGACTTCCAGAGAGGGGAGCATGTCAGTGCGCGCATCCGATTTCAGTTCCAGAGCGATTCGCGCGATGAGTCCTTGATACTTAGTCGTTTTTGCAAAATTTCTGACTTTTTGGAAAATTTCACAATTTTGTGAAAACTTCCACAAAATGAGGTTCTAGTATGTTAGAGGGCATCCCAGGAGGGCTCCAAAAGTGTGGGTAAAATATATATCCCACAGGGGGAAAATTGAAAAAAAGTTGAAAAAAAAAATTTTTGGGGACTTAGAAAATTTTTCAACTTTTGTCAGACTTCCAGACAGGGGAGCGTGTCAGTGCGCGCATCCGATTTCAGTTCCAGAGCGATTCGCGCGATGAGTCCTTGATACTTAGTCGTTTTTGGCAAAATTTCTGACTTTTTGAAAATTTCACAATTTTGTGAAAACTTCCACAAAATGAGGTTCTAGTATGTTAGAGGGCATCCCAGGAGGGCTCCAAAAGTGTGGGTAAAATATATATCCCACAGGGGGAAAATTGAAAAAAAGTTGAAAAAAAAAATTTTTGGGGACTTAGAAAATTTTCACACATGTGTCAGACTTCCAGACAGGGGAGCGTGTCAGTGCGCGCATCCGATTTCAGTTCCAGAGCGATTCGCGCGATGAGTCCTTGATACTTAGTCGTTTTTGGCAAAATTTCTGACTTTTTGAAAATTTCACAATTTTGTGAAAACTTCCACAAAATGAGGTTCTAGTATGTTAGAGGGCATCCCAGGAGGGCTCCAAAAGTGTGGGTAAAATATATATCCCACAGGGGGAAAATTGAAAAAAAGTTGAAAAAAAAAATTTTTGGGGACTTAGAAAATTTTCACACATGTGTCAGACTTCCAGAGAGGGGAGCATGTCAGTGCGCGCATCCGATTTCAGTTCCAGAGCGATTCGCGCGATGAGTCCTTGATACTTAGTCGTTTTTGCAAAATTTCTGACTTTTTGGAAAATTTCACAATTTTGTGAAAACTTCCACAAAATGAGGTTCTAGTATGTTAGAGGGCATCCCAGGAGGGCTCCAAAAGTGTGGGTAAAATATATATCCCACAGGGGGAAAATTGAAAAAAAGTTGAAAAAAAAAATTTTTGGGGACTTAGAAAATTTTTCAACTTTTGTCAGACTTCCAGACAGGGGAGCGTGTCAGTGCGCGCATCCGATTTCAGTTCCAGAGCGATTCGCGCGATGAGTCCTTGATACTTAGTCGTTTTTGCAAAATTTCTGACTTTTTGGAAAATTTCACAATTTTGTGAAAACTTCCACAAAATGAGGTTCTAGTATGTTAGAGGGCATCCCAGGAGGGCTCCAAAAGTGTGGGTAAAATATATATCCCACAGGGGGAAAATTGAAAAAAAGTTGAAAAAAAAAATTTTTGGGGACTTAGAAAATTTTTCAACTTTTGTCAGACTTCCAGACAGGGGAGCGTGTCAGTGCGCGCATCCGATTTCAGTTCCAGAGCGATTCGCGCGATGAGTCCTTGATACTTAGTCGTTTTTGCAAAATTTCTGACTTTTTGGAAAATTTCACAATTTTGTGAAAACTTCCACAAAATGAGGTTCTAGTATGTTAGAGGGCATCCCAGGAGGGCTCCAAAAGTGTGGGTAAAATATATATCCCACAGGGGGAAAATTGAAAAAAAGTTGAAAAAAAAAATTTTTGGGGACTTAGAAAATTTTCACACATGTGTCAGACTTCCAGAGAGGGGAGCATGTCAGTGCGCGCATCCGATTTCAGTTCCAGAGCGATTCGCGCGATGAGTCCTTGATACTTAGTCGTTTTTGCAAAATTTCTGACTTTTTGGAAAATTTCACAATTTTGTGAAAACTTCCACAAAATGAGGTTCTAGTATGTTAGAGGGCATCCCAGGAGGGCTCCAAAAGTGTGGGTAAAATATATATCCCACAGGGGGAAAATTGAAAAAAAGTTGAAAAAAAAAATTTTTGGGGACTTAGAAAATTTTTCAACTTTTGTCAGACTTCCAGACAGGGGAGCGTGTCAGTGCGCGCATCCGATTTCAGTTCCAGAGCGATTCGCGCGATGAGTCCTTGATACTTAGTCGTTTTTGCAAAATTTCTGACTTTTTGGAAAATTTCACAATTTTGTGAAAACTTCCACAAAATGAGGTTCTAGTATGTTAGAGGGCATCCCAGGAGGGCTCCAAAAGTGTGGGTAAAATATATATCCCACAGGGGGAAAATTGAAAAAAAGTTGAAAAAAAAAATTTTTGGGGACTTAGAAAATTTTTCAACTTTTGTCAGACTTCCAGACAGGGGAGCGTGTCAGTGCGCGCATCCGATTTCAGTTCCAGAGCGATTCGCGCGATGAGTCCTTGATACTTAGTCGTTTTTGCAAAATTTCTGACTTTTTGGAAAATTTCACAATTTTGTGAAAACTTCCACAAAATGAGGTTCTAGTATGTTAGAGGGCATCCCAGGAGGGCTCCAAAAGTGTGGGTAAAATATATATCCCACAGGGGGAAAATTGAAAAAAAGTTGAAAAAAAAAATTTTTGGGGACTTAGAAAATTTTTCAACTTTTGTCAGACTTCCAGACAGGGGAGCGTGTCAGTGCGCGCATCCGATTTCAGTTCCAGAGCGATTCGCGCGATGAGTCCTTGATACTTAGTCGTTTTTGGCAAAATTTCTGACTTTTTGAAAATTTCACAATTTTGTGAAAACTTCCACAAAATGAGGTTCTAGTATGTTAGAGGGCATCCCAGGAGGGCTCCAAAAGTGTGGGTAAAATATATATCCCACAGGGGGAAAATTGAAAAAAAGTTGAAAAAAAAAATTTTTGGGGACTTAGAAAATTTTTCAACTTTTGTCAGACTTCCAGACAGGGGAGCGTGTCAGTGCGCGCATCCGATTTCAGTTCCAGAGCGATTCGCGCGATGAGTCCTTGATACTTAGTCGTTTTTGGCAAAATTTCTGACTTTTTGAAAATTTCACAATTTTGTGAAAACTTCCACAAAATGAGGTTCTAGTATGTTAGAGGGCATCCCAGGAGGGCTCCAAAAGTGTGGGTAAAATATATATCCCACAGGGGGAAAATTGAAAAAAAGTTGAAAAAAAAAATTTTTGGGGACTTAGAAAATTTTCACACATGTGTCAGACTTCCAGAGAGGGGAGCATGTCAGTGCGCGCATCCGATTTCAGTTCCAGAGCGATTCGCGCGATGAGTCCTTGATACTTAGTCGTTTTTGCAAAATTTCTGACTTTTTGGAAAATTTCACAATTTTGTGAAAACTTCCACAAAATGAGGTTCTAGTATGTTAGAGGGCATCCCAGGAGGGCTCCAAAAGTGTGGGTAAAATATATATCCCACAGGGGGAAAATTGAAAAAAAGTTGAAAAAAAAAATTTTTGGGGACTTAGAAAATTTTTCAACTTTTGTCAGACTTCCAGACAGGGGAGCGTGTCAGTGCGCGCATCCGATTTCAGTTCCAGAGCGATTCGCGCGATGAGTCCTTGATACTTAGTCGTTTTTGGCAAAATTTCTGACTTTTTGAAAATTTCACAATTTTGTGAAAACTTCCACAAAATGAGGTTCTAGTATGTTAGAGGGCATCCCAGGAGGGCTCCAAAAGTGTGGGTAAAATATATATCCCACAGGGGGAAAATTGAAAAAAAGTTGAAAAAAAAAATTTTTGGGGACTTAGAAAATTTTCACACATGTGTCAGACTTCCAGACAGGGGAGCGTGTCAGTGCGCGCATCCGATTTCAGTTCCAGAGCGATTCGCGCGATGAGTCCTTGATACTTAGTCGTTTTTGGCAAAATTTCTGACTTTTTGAAAATTTCACAATTTTGTGAAAACTTCCACAAAATGAGGTTCTAGTATGTTAGAGGGCATCCCAGGAGGGCTCCAAAAGTGTGGGTAAAATATATATCCCACAGGGGGAAAATTGAAAAAAAGTTGAAAAAAAAAATTTTTGGGGACTTAGAAAATTTTCACACATGTGTCAGACTTCCAGAGAGGGGAGCATGTCAGTGCGCGCATCCGATTTCAGTTCCAGAGCGATTCGCGCGATGAGTCCTTGATACTTAGTCGTTTTTGCAAAATTTCTGACTTTTTGGAAAATTTCACAATTTTGTGAAAACTTCCACAAAATGAGGTTCTAGTATGTTAGAGGGCATCCCAGGAGGGCTCCAAAAGTGTGGGTAAAATATATATCCCACAGGGGGAAAATTGAAAAAAAGTTGAAAAAAAAAATTTTTGGGGACTTAGAAAATTTTTCAACTTTTGTCAGACTTCCAGACAGGGGAGCGTGTCAGTGCGCGCATCCGATTTCAGTTCCAGAGCGATTCGCGCGATGAGTCCTTGATACTTAGTCGTTTTTGCAAAATTTCTGACTTTTTGGAAAATTTCACAATTTTGTGAAAACTTCCACAAAATGAGGTTCTAGTATGTTAGAGGGCATCCCAGGAGGGCTCCAAAAGTGTGGGTAAAATATATATCCCACAGGGGGAAAATTGAAAAAAAGTTGAAAAAAAAAATTTTTGGGGACTTAGAAAATTTTTCAACTTTTGTCAGACTTCCAGACAGGGGAGCGTGTCAGTGCGCGCATCCGATTTCAGTTCCAGAGCGATTCGCGCGATGAGTCCTTGATACTTAGTCGTTTTTGCAAAATTTCTGACTTTTTGGAAAATTTCACAATTTTGTGAAAACTTCCACAAAATGAGGTTCTAGTATGTTAGAGGGCATCCCAGGAGGGCTCCAAAAGTGTGGGTAAAATATATATCCCACAGGGGGAAAATTGAAAAAAAGTTGAAAAAAAAAATTTTTGGGGACTTAGAAAATTTTCACACATGTGTCAGACTTCCAGAGAGGGGAGCATGTCAGTGCGCGCATCCGATTTCAGTTCCAGAGCGATTCGCGCGATGAGTCCTTGATACTTAGTCGTTTTTGCAAAATTTCTGACTTTTTGGAAAATTTCACAATTTTGTGAAAACTTCCACAAAATGAGGTTCTAGTATGTTAGAGGGCATCCCAGGAGGGCTCCAAAAGTGTGGGTAAAATATATATCCCACAGGGGGAAAATTGAAAAAAAGTTGAAAAAAAAAATTTTTGGGGACTTAGAAAATTTTTCAACTTTTGTCAGACTTCCAGACAGGGGAGCGTGTCAGTGCGCGCATCCGATTTCAGTTCCAGAGCGATTCGCGCGATGAGTCCTTGATACTTAGTCGTTTTTGCAAAATTTCTGACTTTTTGGAAAATTTCACAATTTTGTGAAAACTTCCACAAAATGAGGTTCTAGTATGTTAGAGGGCATCCCAGGAGGGCTCCAAAAGTGTGGGTAAAATATATATCCCACAGGGGGAAAATTGAAAAAAAGTTGAAAAAAAAAATTTTTGGGGACTTAGAAAATTTTTCAACTTTTGTCAGACTTCCAGACAGGGGAGCGTGTCAGTGCGCGCATCCGATTTCAGTTCCAGAGCGATTCGCGCGATGAGTCCTTGATACTTAGTCGTTTTTGCAAAATTTCTGACTTTTTGGAAAATTTCACAATTTTGTGAAAACTTCCACAAAATGAGGTTCTAGTATGTTAGAGGGCATCCCAGGAGGGCTCCAAAAGTGTGGGTAAAATATATATCCCACAGGGGGAAAATTGAAAAAAAGTTGAAAAAAAAAATTTTTGGGGACTTAGAAAATTTTTCAACTTTTGTCAGACTTCCAGACAGGGGAGCGTGTCAGTGCGCGCATCCGATTTCAGTTCCAGAGCGATTCGCGCGATGAGTCCTTGATACTTAGTCGTTTTTGGCAAAATTTCTGACTTTTTGAAAATTTCACAATTTTGTGAAAACTTCCACAAAATGAGGTTCTAGTATGTTAGAGGGCATCCCAGGAGGGCTCCAAAAGTGTGGGTAAAATATATATCCCACAGGGGGAAAATTGAAAAAAAGTTGAAAAAAAAAATTTTTGGGGACTTAGAAAATTTTCACACATGTGTCAGACTTCCAGACAGGGGAGCGTGTCAGTGCGCGCATCCGATTTCAGTTCCAGAGCGATTCGCGCGATGAGTCCTTGATACTTAGTCGTTTTTGGCAAAATTTCTGACTTTTTGAAAATTTCACAATTTTGTGAAAACTTCCACAAAATGAGGTTCTAGTATGTTAGAGGGCATCCCAGGAGGGCTCCAAAAGTGTGGGTAAAATATATATCCCACAGGGGGAAAATTGAAAAAAAGTTGAAAAAAAAAATTTTTGGGGACTTAGAAAATTTTTCAACTTTTGTCAGACTTCCAGACAGGGGAGCGTGTCAGTGCGCGCATCCGATTTCAGTTCCAGAGCGATTCGCGCGATGAGTCCTTGATACTTAGTCGTTTTTGCAAAATTTCTGACTTTTTGGAAAATTTCACAATTTTGTGAAAACTTCCACAAAATGAGGTTCTAGTATGTTAGAGGGCATCCCAGGAGGGCTCCAAAAGTGTGGGTAAAATATATATCCCACAGGGGGAAAATTGAAAAAAAGTTGAAAAAAAAAATTTTTGGGGACTTAGAAAATTTTTCAACTTTTGTCAGACTTCCAGACAGGGGAGCGTGTCAGTGCGCGCATCCGATTTCAGTTCCAGAGCGATTCGCGCGATGAGTCCTTGATACTTAGTCGTTTTTGCAAAATTTCTGACTTTTTTGAAAATTTCACAATTTTGTGAAAACTTCCACAAAATGAGGTTCTAGTATGTTAGAGGGCATCCCAGGAGGGCTCCAAAAGTGTGGGTAAAATATATATCCCACAGGGGGAAAATTGAAAAAAAGTTGAAAAAAAAAATTTTTGGGGACTTAGAAAATTTTTCAACTTGTGTCAGACTTCCAGAGAGGGGAGCATGTCAGTGCGCGCATCCGATTTCAGTTCCAGAGCGATTCGCGCGATGAGTCCTTGATACTTAGTCGTTTTCAGAAGTCACAATTTTGACTTCCAGGACCCGCAAAACGTTTGTAAATTGAGCCCGCTCCCCAGTTCCAAGCGTTTTGAGGTGTCCCCGGTTGCAGTAATGCAGCCTGCCCACTAGATGTCGCAAAAGAGACAAAAAGTGAAAAAGAACCAGAATGAGGAAATTCCAGGGAGCCGAATCCGCCTGACAGTTCCAGGCGATCGGGCACTTTTTTGCATGCGTCCCTAAAGTGGGTATAGGGTGACACTCCATGCAAAGACCCAGTTTTGCACACCACCGGCAGAATATATGAGAGAGAGGTACCTCTCAGCCCCGACACATTTCGACTCATTTAAGCTGGTTTTCACCTCCGTAGGCCTGGGTATGCGTTTTGGCTATGAGTCCCTGTTCGGCTGGAGGTCTGCACCTTGGCTGAACCCAGGCTTCCGCAGCTGCGTGGGGGGACTTTTGCCGGTCGCCTATCCCAAGTCAGAGAGGTGTTCCTGGGTTGAAGTGAGCCTGGCCAGACCCCCCCGCGGGCCCTGGTTCTCCACATGGGGGCGCCGTCAAGGCTAAAATCTGGATTTTTAGGCCGAGGAGAGGCTCCATGAGGGCGGATGCTTTTGTGGCTTCGACCCCAGTGCTGTTCCACATCCAGTACCCCCCCGCAAGGGCGCCTGTACCCGAGTCGCGCTTCCAGGACTCGTGGGCACGTATCTCCCGACGACAGGGGTTTGCAGCCTCCGTACTTGGGCAAGTCCCTACATGCACCCCTGCTCTTCCTCCGATCGATCTGGCGCAGCGCTCCCGGGTGGGGAGGTGGCGCCGCTCGCTCGGCCCGGGCTTTGGAGCCCGCGCTGGCTTAAGGTGAGCGGTCCCCTTCCTCCTCTACCCCCGGGCTTCCGACACCTATCTTTGGGCGCGCATGCCGGCCTCGCCTCCCGTCTGCGGAGGTGGCCGAGCCGTGGGGAGTTTGACCCGAACCGAGCGAAGGCAGTGGTCCGACGACCCGTACGGGCGAACGGCGGGGCGCCCACCCAGCCAGGCGTGGGGGCCCGTCGTCCGAATCGCTCCCTGTGCGGGGAAGCACAGCGATCTTCTCCGAGGGCGGCCCTTTTCTTCCAGATGCGTACCCGGCCAGCGGAGGCTCGCGCTGCCCCTCGTGTCCGAAAGGGCGGCCTCCGCGGCGGTGGCGACAGCGGCGGCGGTGGGTGGCCTCTCCGCGCCACTGCCGAGCTTCGCGATTTCCAGTCTTTTCCCGAGCCCCTACGTCAGTGGGGAGGACGACAGAGGTGTGGAGGCAGGCGAAGGGGGTTCTCACCGTGCGGTGTGCCCCAGCCCGACCGTTGCCTTCCCCCTCGACCCTCGTCCTCCCAGGCGGCTCGGCCAGGGAGCAGGAGAGAGAGTGAGAGAGGGAGAGCGGAAACCCCAGAGCCAAGGGGTTAGATGGAGAACGGGAGAAGGAACGAGGGCCAAGAGGTAGGGAGTACGGTGAAAGGCCGACCTGGGATCCCCCTGCGCTCCCGCCCTGGGCGGGGAGCAGCCCTGGGAAGAAAAGCCGCTCGGGCATCCCTTTGAGGTTACGGGCGCGAGTGGGAAGAGGGACTACGCTGGAGGGCGACGCCGACACGGCCAGGCCGACGACCACCCACGTGACCTCAGCGTCGCCGGGTTAGTGCCAGAGCCGCGGCGGACCCCGACGGCCAGCCCCCCTCTCCCAATCCTCGTGCCTGTCCGCCGGTGGGTCGAGGACCCCCCGCGGCGGAGGCAGGTCTAAGCCAGACGGTGGCGCCGCATAGGCCCACCCCCGCACGCCATCTCCCTGAGCGACCCTGTGTGTCGTCTTGGGTGCGGTTGGTGAGACGGGGGCGGCCGTGGCATCCTCCGGAGGCCAGTCACCTCGCCCTCCCCGTGCAAGGGGTGTTTTCCAGACGCCTGCCGCTTCGGGACCATGCACCGCACAGTGAGCCGCTCCTCCCGCACATGTTCCCGGTGCTGCG
>NW_027364682.1:117500-125000 GCF_046119375.1 Phyllobates terribilis
TTCGCGCGATGAGTCCTTGATACTTAGTCGTTTTTGGCAAAATTTCTGACTTTTTGAAAATTTCACAATTTTGTGAAAACTTCCACAAAATGAGGTTCTAGTATGTTAGAGGGCATCCCAGGAGGGCTCCAAAAGTGTGGGTAAAATATATATCCCACAGGGGGAAAATTGAAAAAAAGTTGAAAAAAAAAATTTTTGGGGACTTAGAAAATTTTCACACATGTGTCAGACTTCCAGACAGGGGAGCGTGTCAGTGCGCGCATCCGATTTCAGTTCCAGAGCGATTCGCGCGATGAGTCCTTGATACTTAGTCGTTTTTGGCAAAATTTCTGACTTTTTGAAAATTTCACAATTTTGTGAAAACTTCCACAAAATGAGGTTCTAGTATGTTAGAGGGCATCCCAGGAGGGCTCCAAAAGTGTGGGTAAAATATATATCCCACAGGGGGAAAATTGAAAAAAAGTTGAAAAAAAAAATTTTTGGGGACTTAGAAAATTTTCACACATGTGTCAGACTTCCAGAGAGGGGAGCATGTCAGTGCGCGCATCCGATTTCAGTTCCAGAGCGATTCGCGCGATGAGTCCTTGATACTTAGTCGTTTTTGGCAAAATTTCTGACTTTTTGAAAATTTCACAATTTTGTGAAAACTTCCACAAAATGAGGTTCTAGTATGTTAGAGGGCATCCCAGGAGGGCTCCAAAAGTGTGGGTAAAATATATATCCCACAGGGGGAAAATTGAAAAAAAGTTGAAAAAAAAAATTTTTGGGGACTTAGAAAATTTTCACACATGTGTCAGACTTCCAGAGAGGGGAGCATGTCAGTGCGCGCATCCGATTTCAGTTCCAGAGCGATTCGCGCGATGAGTCCTTGATACTTAGTCGTTTTTGCAAAATTTCTGACTTTTTGGAAAATTTCACAATTTTGTGAAAACTTCCACAAAATGAGGTTCTAGTATGTTAGAGGGCATCCCAGGAGGGCTCCAAAAGTGTGGGTAAAATATATATCCCACAGGGGGAAAATTGAAAAAAAGTTGAAAAAAAAAATTTTTGGGGACTTAGAAAATTTTTCAACTTTTGTCAGACTTCCAGACAGGGGAGCGTGTCAGTGCGCGCATCCGATTTCAGTTCCAGAGCGATTCGCGCGATGAGTCCTTGATACTTAGTCGTTTTTGCAAAATTTCTGACTTTTTGGAAAATTTCACAATTTTGTGAAAACTTCCACAAAATGAGGTTCTAGTATGTTAGAGGGCATCCCAGGAGGGCTCCAAAAGTGTGGGTAAAATATATATCCCACAGGGGGAAAATTGAAAAAAAGTTGAAAAAAAAAATTTTTGGGGACTTAGAAAATTTTTCAACTTTTGTCAGACTTCCAGACAGGGGAGCGTGTCAGTGCGCGCATCCGATTTCAGTTCCAGAGCGATTCGCGCGATGAGTCCTTGATACTTAGTCGTTTTTGGCAAAATTTCTGACTTTTTGAAAATTTCACAATTTTGTGAAAACTTCCACAAAATGAGGTTCTAGTATGTTAGAGGGCATCCCAGGAGGGCTCCAAAAGTGTGGGTAAAATATATATCCCACAGGGGGAAAATTGAAAAAAAGTTGAAAAAAAAAATTTTTGGGGACTTAGAAAATTTTTCAACTTTTGTCAGACTTCCAGACAGGGGAGCGTGTCAGTGCGCGCATCCGATTTCAGTTCCAGAGCGATTCGCGCGATGAGTCCTTGATACTTAGTCGTTTTTGCAAAATTTCTGACTTTTTGGAAAATTTCACAATTTTGTGAAAACTTCCACAAAATGAGGTTCTAGTATGTTAGAGGGCATCCCAGGAGGGCTCCAAAAGTGTGGGTAAAATATATATCCCACAGGGGGAAAATTGAAAAAAAGTTGAAAAAAAAAATTTTTGGGGACTTAGAAAATTTTTCAACTTTTGTCAGACTTCCAGACAGGGGAGCGTGTCAGTGCGCGCATCCGATTTCAGTTCCAGAGCGATTCGCGCGATGAGTCCTTGATACTTAGTCGTTTTTGGCAAAATTTCTGACTTTTTGAAAATTTCACAATTTTGTGAAAACTTCCACAAAATGAGGTTCTAGTATGTTAGAGGGCATCCCAGGAGGGCTCCAAAAGTGTGGGTAAAATATATATCCCACAGGGGGAAAATTGAAAAAAAGTTGAAAAAAAAAATTTTTGGGGACTTAGAAAATTTTCACACATGTGTCAGACTTCCAGAGAGGGGAGCATGTCAGTGCGCGCATCCGATTTCAGTTCCAGAGCGATTCGCGCGATGAGTCCTTGATACTTAGTCGTTTTTGCAAAATTTCTGACTTTTTGGAAAATTTCACAATTTTGTGAAAACTTCCACAAAATGAGGTTCTAGTATGTTAGAGGGCATCCCAGGAGGGCTCCAAAAGTGTGGGTAAAATATATATCCCACAGGGGGAAAATTGAAAAAAAGTTGAAAAAAAAAATTTTTGGGGACTTAGAAAATTTTTCAACTTTTGTCAGACTTCCAGACAGGGGAGCGTGTCAGTGCGCGCATCCGATTTCAGTTCCAGAGCGATTCGCGCGATGAGTCCTTGATACTTAGTCGTTTTTGGCAAAATTTCTGACTTTTTGAAAATTTCACAATTTTGTGAAAACTTCCACAAAATGAGGTTCTAGTATGTTAGAGGGCATCCCAGGAGGGCTCCAAAAGTGTGGGTAAAATATATATCCCACAGGGGGAAAATTGAAAAAAAGTTGAAAAAAAAAATTTTTGGGGACTTAGAAAATTTTCACACATGTGTCAGACTTCCAGACAGGGGAGCGTGTCAGTGCGCGCATCCGATTTCAGTTCCAGAGCGATTCGCGCGATGAGTCCTTGATACTTAGTCGTTTTTGGCAAAATTTCTGACTTTTTGAAAATTTCACAATTTTGTGAAAACTTCCACAAAATGAGGTTCTAGTATGTTAGAGGGCATCCCAGGAGGGCTCCAAAAGTGTGGGTAAAATATATATCCCACAGGGGGAAAATTGAAAAAAAGTTGAAAAAAAAAATTTTTGGGGACTTAGAAAATTTTCACACATGTGTCAGACTTCCAGAGAGGGGAGCATGTCAGTGCGCGCATCCGATTTCAGTTCCAGAGCGATTCGCGCGATGAGTCCTTGATACTTAGTCGTTTTTGCAAAATTTCTGACTTTTTGGAAAATTTCACAATTTTGTGAAAACTTCCACAAAATGAGGTTCTAGTATGTTAGAGGGCATCCCAGGAGGGCTCCAAAAGTGTGGGTAAAATATATATCCCACAGGGGGAAAATTGAAAAAAAGTTGAAAAAAAAAATTTTTGGGGACTTAGAAAATTTTTCAACTTTTGTCAGACTTCCAGACAGGGGAGCGTGTCAGTGCGCGCATCCGATTTCAGTTCCAGAGCGATTCGCGCGATGAGTCCTTGATACTTAGTCGTTTTTGCAAAATTTCTGACTTTTTGGAAAATTTCACAATTTTGTGAAAACTTCCACAAAATGAGGTTCTAGTATGTTAGAGGGCATCCCAGGAGGGCTCCAAAAGTGTGGGTAAAATATATATCCCACAGGGGGAAAATTGAAAAAAAGTTGAAAAAAAAAATTTTTGGGGACTTAGAAAATTTTTCAACTTTTGTCAGACTTCCAGACAGGGGAGCGTGTCAGTGCGCGCATCCGATTTCAGTTCCAGAGCGATTCGCGCGATGAGTCCTTGATACTTAGTCGTTTTTGCAAAATTTCTGACTTTTTGGAAAATTTCACAATTTTGTGAAAACTTCCACAAAATGAGGTTCTAGTATGTTAGAGGGCATCCCAGGAGGGCTCCAAAAGTGTGGGTAAAATATATATCCCACAGGGGGAAAATTGAAAAAAAGTTGAAAAAAAAAATTTTTGGGGACTTAGAAAATTTTCACACATGTGTCAGACTTCCAGAGAGGGGAGCATGTCAGTGCGCGCATCCGATTTCAGTTCCAGAGCGATTCGCGCGATGAGTCCTTGATACTTAGTCGTTTTTGCAAAATTTCTGACTTTTTGGAAAATTTCACAATTTTGTGAAAACTTCCACAAAATGAGGTTCTAGTATGTTAGAGGGCATCCCAGGAGGGCTCCAAAAGTGTGGGTAAAATATATATCCCACAGGGGGAAAATTGAAAAAAAGTTGAAAAAAAAAATTTTTGGGGACTTAGAAAATTTTTCAACTTTTGTCAGACTTCCAGACAGGGGAGCGTGTCAGTGCGCGCATCCGATTTCAGTTCCAGAGCGATTCGCGCGATGAGTCCTTGATACTTAGTCGTTTTTGCAAAATTTCTGACTTTTTGGAAAATTTCACAATTTTGTGAAAACTTCCACAAAATGAGGTTCTAGTATGTTAGAGGGCATCCCAGGAGGGCTCCAAAAGTGTGGGTAAAATATATATCCCACAGGGGGAAAATTGAAAAAAAGTTGAAAAAAAAAATTTTTGGGGACTTAGAAAATTTTTCAACTTTTGTCAGACTTCCAGACAGGGGAGCGTGTCAGTGCGCGCATCCGATTTCAGTTCCAGAGCGATTCGCGCGATGAGTCCTTGATACTTAGTCGTTTTTGCAAAATTTCTGACTTTTTGGAAAATTTCACAATTTTGTGAAAACTTCCACAAAATGAGGTTCTAGTATGTTAGAGGGCATCCCAGGAGGGCTCCAAAAGTGTGGGTAAAATATATATCCCACAGGGGGAAAATTGAAAAAAAGTTGAAAAAAAAAATTTTTGGGGACTTAGAAAATTTTTCAACTTTTGTCAGACTTCCAGACAGGGGAGCGTGTCAGTGCGCGCATCCGATTTCAGTTCCAGAGCGATTCGCGCGATGAGTCCTTGATACTTAGTCGTTTTTGGCAAAATTTCTGACTTTTTGAAAATTTCACAATTTTGTGAAAACTTCCACAAAATGAGGTTCTAGTATGTTAGAGGGCATCCCAGGAGGGCTCCAAAAGTGTGGGTAAAATATATATCCCACAGGGGGAAAATTGAAAAAAAGTTGAAAAAAAAAATTTTTGGGGACTTAGAAAATTTTCACACATGTGTCAGACTTCCAGACAGGGGAGCGTGTCAGTGCGCGCATCCGATTTCAGTTCCAGAGCGATTCGCGCGATGAGTCCTTGATACTTAGTCGTTTTTGGCAAAATTTCTGACTTTTTGAAAATTTCACAATTTTGTGAAAACTTCCACAAAATGAGGTTCTAGTATGTTAGAGGGCATCCCAGGAGGGCTCCAAAAGTGTGGGTAAAATATATATCCCACAGGGGGAAAATTGAAAAAAAGTTGAAAAAAAAAATTTTTGGGGACTTAGAAAATTTTTCAACTTTTGTCAGACTTCCAGACAGGGGAGCGTGTCAGTGCGCGCATCCGATTTCAGTTCCAGAGCGATTCGCGCGATGAGTCCTTGATACTTAGTCGTTTTTGCAAAATTTCTGACTTTTTGGAAAATTTCACAATTTTGTGAAAACTTCCACAAAATGAGGTTCTAGTATGTTAGAGGGCATCCCAGGAGGGCTCCAAAAGTGTGGGTAAAATATATATCCCACAGGGGGAAAATTGAAAAAAAGTTGAAAAAAAAAATTTTTGGGGACTTAGAAAATTTTTCAACTTTTGTCAGACTTCCAGACAGGGGAGCGTGTCAGTGCGCGCATCCGATTTCAGTTCCAGAGCGATTCGCGCGATGAGTCCTTGATACTTAGTCGTTTTTGCAAAATTTCTGACTTTTTTGAAAATTTCACAATTTTGTGAAAACTTCCACAAAATGAGGTTCTAGTATGTTAGAGGGCATCCCAGGAGGGCTCCAAAAGTGTGGGTAAAATATATATCCCACAGGGGGAAAATTGAAAAAAAGTTGAAAAAAAAAATTTTTGGGGACTTAGAAAATTTTTCAACTTGTGTCAGACTTCCAGAGAGGGGAGCATGTCAGTGCGCGCATCCGATTTCAGTTCCAGAGCGATTCGCGCGATGAGTCCTTGATACTTAGTCGTTTTCAGAAGTCACAATTTTGACTTCCAGGACCCGCAAAACGTTTGTAAATTGAGCCCGCTCCCCAGTTCCAAGCGTTTTGAGGTGTCCCCGGTTGCAGTAATGCAGCCTGCCCACTAGATGTCGCAAAAGAGACAAAAAGTGAAAAAGAACCAGAATGAGGAAATTCCAGGGAGCCGAATCCGCCTGACAGTTCCAGGCGATCGGGCACTTTTTTGCATGCGTCCCTAAAGTGGGTATAGGGTGACACTCCATGCAAAGACCCAGTTTTGCACACCACCGGCAGAATATATGAGAGAGAGGTACCTCTCAGCCCCGACACATTTCGACTCATTTAAGCTGGTTTTCACCTCCGTAGGCCTGGGTATGCGTTTTGGCTATGAGTCCCTGTTCGGCTGGAGGTCTGCACCTTGGCTGAACCCAGGCTTCCGCAGCTGCGTGGGGGGACTTTTGCCGGTCGCCTATCCCAAGTCAGAGAGGTGTTCCTGGGTTGAAGTGAGCCTGGCCAGACCCCCCCGCGGGCCCTGGTTCTCCACATGGGGGCGCCGTCAAGGCTAAAATCTGGATTTTTAGGCCGAGGAGAGGCTCCATGAGGGCGGATGCTTTTGTGGCTTCGACCCCAGTGCTGTTCCACATCCAGTACCCCCCCGCAAGGGCGCCTGTACCCGAGTCGCGCTTCCAGGACTCGTGGGCACGTATCTCCCGACGACAGGGGTTTGCAGCCTCCGTACTTGGGCAAGTCCCTACATGCACCCCTGCTCTTCCTCCGATCGATCTGGCGCAGCGCTCCCGGGTGGGGAGGTGGCGCCGCTCGCTCGGCCCGGGCTTTGGAGCCCGCGCTGGCTTAAGGTGAGCGGTCCCCTTCCTCCTCTACCCCCGGGCTTCCGACACCTATCTTTGGGCGCGCATGCCGGCCTCGCCTCCCGTCTGCGGAGGTGGCCGAGCCGTGGGGAGTTTGACCCGAACCGAGCGAAGGCAGTGGTCCGACGACCCGTACGGGCGAACGGCGGGGCGCCCACCCAGCCAGGCGTGGGGGCCCGTCGTCCGAATCGCTCCCTGTGCGGGGAAGCACAGCGATCTTCTCCGAGGGCGGCCCTTTTCTTCCAGATGCGTACCCGGCCAGCGGAGGCTCGCGCTGCCCCTCGTGTCCGAAAGGGCGGCCTCCGCGGCGGTGGCGACAGCGGCGGCGGTGGGTGGCCTCTCCGCGCCACTGCCGAGCTTCGCGATTTCCAGTCTTTTCCCGAGCCCCTACGTCAGTGGGGAGGACGACAGAGGTGTGGAGGCAGGCGAAGGGGGTTCTCACCGTGCGGTGTGCCCCAGCCCGACCGTTGCCTTCCCCCTCGACCCTCGTCCTCCCAGGCGGCTCGGCCAGGGAGCAGGAGAGAGAGTGAGAGAGGGAGAGCGGAAACCCCAGAGCCAAGGGGTTAGATGGAGAACGGGAGAAGGAACGAGGGCCAAGAGGTAGGGAGTACGGTGAAAGGCCGACCTGGGATCCCCCTGTGCTCCC
>NW_027364682.1:135000-152500 GCF_046119375.1 Phyllobates terribilis
GGTTCTAGTATGTTAGAGGGCATCCCAGGAGGGCTCCAAAAGTGTGGGTAAAATATATATCCCACAGGGGGAAAATTGAAAAAAAGTTGAAAAAAAAAATTTTTGGGGACTTAGAAAATTTTTCAACTTTTGTCAGACTTCCAGACAGGGGAGCGTGTCAGTGCGCGCATCCGATTTCAGTTCCAGAGCGATTCGCGCGATGAGTCCTTGATACTTAGTCGTTTTTGGCAAAATTTCTGACTTTTTGAAAATTTCACAATTTTGTGAAAACTTCCACAAAATGAGGTTCTAGTATGTTAGAGGGCATCCCAGGAGGGCTCCAAAAGTGTGGGTAAAATATATATCCCACAGGGGGAAAATTGAAAAAAAGTTGAAAAAAAAAATTTTTGGGGACTTAGAAAATTTTTCAACTTTTGTCAGACTTCCAGACAGGGGAGCGTGTCAGTGCGCGCATCCGATTTCAGTTCCAGAGCGATTCGCGCGATGAGTCCTTGATACTTAGTCGTTTTTGCAAAATTTCTGACTTTTTGGAAAATTTCACAATTTTGTGAAAACTTCCACAAAATGAGGTTCTAGTATGTTAGAGGGCATCCCAGGAGGGCTCCAAAAGTGTGGGTAAAATATATATCCCACAGGGGGAAAATTGAAAAAAAGTTGAAAAAAAAAATTTTTGGGGACTTAGAAAATTTTTCAACTTTTGTCAGACTTCCAGACAGGGGAGCGTGTCAGTGCGCGCATCCGATTTCAGTTCCAGAGCGATTCGCGCGATGAGTCCTTGATACTTAGTCGTTTTTGGCAAAATTTCTGACTTTTTGAAAATTTCACAATTTTGTGAAAACTTCCACAAAATGAGGTTCTAGTATGTTAGAGGGCATCCCAGGAGGGCTCCAAAAGTGTGGGTAAAATATATATCCCACAGGGGGAAAATTGAAAAAAAGTTGAAAAAAAAAATTTTTGGGGACTTAGAAAATTTTCACACATGTGTCAGACTTCCAGAGAGGGGAGCATGTCAGTGCGCGCATCCGATTTCAGTTCCAGAGCGATTCGCGCGATGAGTCCTTGATACTTAGTCGTTTTTGCAAAATTTCTGACTTTTTGGAAAATTTCACAATTTTGTGAAAACTTCCACAAAATGAGGTTCTAGTATGTTAGAGGGCATCCCAGGAGGGCTCCAAAAGTGTGGGTAAAATATATATCCCACAGGGGGAAAATTGAAAAAAAGTTGAAAAAAAAAATTTTTGGGGACTTAGAAAATTTTTCAACTTTTGTCAGACTTCCAGACAGGGGAGCGTGTCAGTGCGCGCATCCGATTTCAGTTCCAGAGCGATTCGCGCGATGAGTCCTTGATACTTAGTCGTTTTTGGCAAAATTTCTGACTTTTTGAAAATTTCACAATTTTGTGAAAACTTCCACAAAATGAGGTTCTAGTATGTTAGAGGGCATCCCAGGAGGGCTCCAAAAGTGTGGGTAAAATATATATCCCACAGGGGGAAAATTGAAAAAAAGTTGAAAAAAAAAATTTTTGGGGACTTAGAAAATTTTCACACATGTGTCAGACTTCCAGACAGGGGAGCGTGTCAGTGCGCGCATCCGATTTCAGTTCCAGAGCGATTCGCGCGATGAGTCCTTGATACTTAGTCGTTTTTGGCAAAATTTCTGACTTTTTGAAAATTTCACAATTTTGTGAAAACTTCCACAAAATGAGGTTCTAGTATGTTAGAGGGCATCCCAGGAGGGCTCCAAAAGTGTGGGTAAAATATATATCCCACAGGGGGAAAATTGAAAAAAAGTTGAAAAAAAAAATTTTTGGGGACTTAGAAAATTTTCACACATGTGTCAGACTTCCAGAGAGGGGAGCATGTCAGTGCGCGCATCCGATTTCAGTTCCAGAGCGATTCGCGCGATGAGTCCTTGATACTTAGTCGTTTTTGCAAAATTTCTGACTTTTTGGAAAATTTCACAATTTTGTGAAAACTTCCACAAAATGAGGTTCTAGTATGTTAGAGGGCATCCCAGGAGGGCTCCAAAAGTGTGGGTAAAATATATATCCCACAGGGGGAAAATTGAAAAAAAGTTGAAAAAAAAAATTTTTGGGGACTTAGAAAATTTTTCAACTTTTGTCAGACTTCCAGACAGGGGAGCGTGTCAGTGCGCGCATCCGATTTCAGTTCCAGAGCGATTCGCGCGATGAGTCCTTGATACTTAGTCGTTTTTGCAAAATTTCTGACTTTTTGGAAAATTTCACAATTTTGTGAAAACTTCCACAAAATGAGGTTCTAGTATGTTAGAGGGCATCCCAGGAGGGCTCCAAAAGTGTGGGTAAAATATATATCCCACAGGGGGAAAATTGAAAAAAAGTTGAAAAAAAAAATTTTTGGGGACTTAGAAAATTTTTCAACTTTTGTCAGACTTCCAGACAGGGGAGCGTGTCAGTGCGCGCATCCGATTTCAGTTCCAGAGCGATTCGCGCGATGAGTCCTTGATACTTAGTCGTTTTTGCAAAATTTCTGACTTTTTGGAAAATTTCACAATTTTGTGAAAACTTCCACAAAATGAGGTTCTAGTATGTTAGAGGGCATCCCAGGAGGGCTCCAAAAGTGTGGGTAAAATATATATCCCACAGGGGGAAAATTGAAAAAAAGTTGAAAAAAAAAATTTTTGGGGACTTAGAAAATTTTTCAACTTTTGTCAGACTTCCAGACAGGGGAGCGTGTCAGTGCGCGCATCCGATTTCAGTTCCAGAGCGATTCGCGCGATGAGTCCTTGATACTTAGTCGTTTTTGGCAAAATTTCTGACTTTTTGAAAATTTCACAATTTTGTGAAAACTTCCACAAAATGAGGTTCTAGTATGTTAGAGGGCATCCCAGGAGGGCTCCAAAAGTGTGGGTAAAATATATATCCCACAGGGGGAAAATTGAAAAAAAGTTGAAAAAAAAAATTTTTGGGGACTTAGAAAATTTTTCAACTTTTGTCAGACTTCCAGACAGGGGAGCGTGTCAGTGCGCGCATCCGATTTCAGTTCCAGAGCGATTCGCGCGATGAGTCCTTGATACTTAGTCGTTTTTGCAAAATTTCTGACTTTTTGGAAAATTTCACAATTTTGTGAAAACTTCCACAAAATGAGGTTCTAGTATGTTAGAGGGCATCCCAGGAGGGCTCCAAAAGTGTGGGTAAAATATATATCCCACAGGGGGAAAATTGAAAAAAAGTTGAAAAAAAAAATTTTTGGGGACTTAGAAAATTTTTCAACTTTTGTCAGACTTCCAGACAGGGGAGCGTGTCAGTGCGCGCATCCGATTTCAGTTCCAGAGCGATTCGCGCGATGAGTCCTTGATACTTAGTCGTTTTTGGCAAAATTTCTGACTTTTTGAAAATTTCACAATTTTGTGAAAACTTCCACAAAATGAGGTTCTAGTATGTTAGAGGGCATCCCAGGAGGGCTCCAAAAGTGTGGGTAAAATATATATCCCACAGGGGGAAAATTGAAAAAAAGTTGAAAAAAAAAATTTTTGGGGACTTAGAAAATTTTCACACATGTGTCAGACTTCCAGAGAGGGGAGCATGTCAGTGCGCGCATCCGATTTCAGTTCCAGAGCGATTCGCGCGATGAGTCCTTGATACTTAGTCGTTTTTGCAAAATTTCTGACTTTTTGGAAAATTTCACAATTTTGTGAAAACTTCCACAAAATGAGGTTCTAGTATGTTAGAGGGCATCCCAGGAGGGCTCCAAAAGTGTGGGTAAAATATATATCCCACAGGGGGAAAATTGAAAAAAAGTTGAAAAAAAAAATTTTTGGGGACTTAGAAAATTTTTCAACTTTTGTCAGACTTCCAGACAGGGGAGCGTGTCAGTGCGCGCATCCGATTTCAGTTCCAGAGCGATTCGCGCGATGAGTCCTTGATACTTAGTCGTTTTTGCAAAATTTCTGACTTTTTGGAAAATTTCACAATTTTGTGAAAACTTCCACAAAATGAGGTTCTAGTATGTTAGAGGGCATCCCAGGAGGGCTCCAAAAGTGTGGGTAAAATATATATCCCACAGGGGGAAAATTGAAAAAAAGTTGAAAAAAAAAATTTTTGGGGACTTAGAAAATTTTTCAACTTTTGTCAGACTTCCAGACAGGGGAGCGTGTCAGTGCGCGCATCCGATTTCAGTTCCAGAGCGATTCGCGCGATGAGTCCTTGATACTTAGTCGTTTTTGGCAAAATTTCTGACTTTTTGAAAATTTCACAATTTTGTGAAAACTTCCACAAAATGAGGTTCTAGTATGTTAGAGGGCATCCCAGGAGGGCTCCAAAAGTGTGGGTAAAATATATATCCCACAGGGGGAAAATTGAAAAAAAGTTGAAAAAAAAAATTTTTGGGGACTTAGAAAATTTTCACACATGTGTCAGACTTCCAGAGAGGGGAGCATGTCAGTGCGCGCATCCGATTTCAGTTCCAGAGCGATTCGCGCGATGAGTCCTTGATACTTAGTCGTTTTTGCAAAATTTCTGACTTTTTTGAAAATTTCACAATTTTGTGAAAACTTCCACAAAATGAGGTTCTAGTATGTTAGAGGGCATCCCAGGAGGGCTCCAAAAGTGTGGGTAAAATATATATCCCACAGGGGGAAAATTGAAAAAAAGTTGAAAAAAAAAATTTTTGGGGACTTAGAAAATTTTTCAACTTTTGTCAGACTTCCAGACAGGGGAGCGTGTCAGTGCGCGCATCCGATTTCAGTTCCAGAGCGATTCGCGCGATGAGTCCTTGATACTTAGTCGTTTTTGGCAAAATTTCTGACTTTTTGAAAATTTCACAATTTTGTGAAAACTTCCACAAAATGAGGTTCTAGTATGTTAGAGGGCATCCCAGGAGGGCTCCAAAAGTGTGGGTAAAATATATATCCCACAGGGGGAAAATTGAAAAAAAGTTGAAAAAAAAAATTTTTGGGGACTTAGAAAATTTTCACACATGTGTCAGACTTCCAGACAGGGGAGCGTGTCAGTGCGCGCATCCGATTTCAGTTCCAGAGCGATTCGCGCGATGAGTCCTTGATACTTAGTCGTTTTTGGCAAAATTTCTGACTTTTTGAAAATTTCACAATTTTGTGAAAACTTCCACAAAATGAGGTTCTAGTATGTTAGAGGGCATCCCAGGAGGGCTCCAAAAGTGTGGGTAAAATATATATCCCACAGGGGGAAAATTGAAAAAAAGTTGAAAAAAAAAATTTTTGGGGACTTAGAAAATTTTTCAACTTTTGTCAGACTTCCAGACAGGGGAGCGTGTCAGTGCGCGCATCCGATTTCAGTTCCAGAGCGATTCGCGCGATGAGTCCTTGATACTTAGTCGTTTTTGCAAAATTTCTGACTTTTTGGAAAATTTCACAATTTTGTGAAAACTTCCACAAAATGAGGTTCTAGTATGTTAGAGGGCATCCCAGGAGGGCTCCAAAAGTGTGGGTAAAATATATATCCCACAGGGGGAAAATTGAAAAAAAGTTGAAAAAAAAAATTTTTGGGGACTTAGAAAATTTTTCAACTTTTGTCAGACTTCCAGACAGGGGAGCGTGTCAGTGCGCGCATCCGATTTCAGTTCCAGAGCGATTCGCGCGATGAGTCCTTGATACTTAGTCGTTTTTGGCAAAATTTCTGACTTTTTGAAAATTTCACAATTTTGTGAAAACTTCCACAAAATGAGGTTCTAGTATGTTAGAGGGCATCCCAGGAGGGCTCCAAAAGTGTGGGTAAAATATATATCCCACAGGGGGAAAATTGAAAAAAAGTTGAAAAAAAAAATTTTTGGGGACTTAGAAAATTTTCACACATGTGTCAGACTTCCAGACAGGGGAGCGTGTCAGTGCGCGCATCCGATTTCAGTTCCAGAGCGATTCGCGCGATGAGTCCTTGATACTTAGTCGTTTTTGGCAAAATTTCTGACTTTTTGAAAATTTCACAATTTTGTGAAAACTTCCACAAAATGAGGTTCTAGTATGTTAGAGGGCATCCCAGGAGGGCTCCAAAAGTGTGGGTAAAATATATATCCCACAGGGGGAAAATTGAAAAAAAGTTGAAAAAAAAAATTTTTGGGGACTTAGAAAATTTTCACACATGTGTCAGACTTCCAGAGAGGGGAGCATGTCAGTGCGCGCATCCGATTTCAGTTCCAGAGCGATTCGCGCGATGAGTCCTTGATACTTAGTCGTTTTTGCAAAATTTCTGACTTTTTGGAAAATTTCACAATTTTGTGAAAACTTCCACAAAATGAGGTTCTAGTATGTTAGAGGGCATCCCAGGAGGGCTCCAAAAGTGTGGGTAAAATATATATCCCACAGGGGGAAAATTGAAAAAAAGTTGAAAAAAAAAATTTTTGGGGACTTAGAAAATTTTCACACATGTGTCAGACTTCCAGAGAGGGGAGCATGTCAGTGCGCGCATCCGATTTCAGTTCCAGAGCGATTCGCGCGATGAGTCCTTGATACTTAGTCGTTTTTGCAAAATTTCTGACTTTTTGGAAAATTTCACAATTTTGTGAAAACTTCCACAAAATGAGGTTCTAGTATGTTAGAGGGCATCCCAGGAGGGCTCCAAAAGTGTGGGTAAAATATATATCCCACAGGGGGAAAATTGAAAAAAAGTTGAAAAAAAAAATTTTTGGGGACTTAGAAAATTTTTCAACTTTTGTCAGACTTCCAGACAGGGGAGCGTGTCAGTGCGCGCATCCGATTTCAGTTCCAGAGCGATTCGCGCGATGAGTCCTTGATACTTAGTCGTTTTTGCAAAATTTCTGACTTTTTGGAAAATTTCACAATTTTGTGAAAACTTCCACAAAATGAGGTTCTAGTATGTTAGAGGGCATCCCAGGAGGGCTCCAAAAGTGTGGGTAAAATATATATCCCACAGGGGGAAAATTGAAAAAAAGTTGAAAAAAAAAATTTTTGGGGACTTAGAAAATTTTTCAACTTTTGTCAGACTTCCAGACAGGGGAGCGTGTCAGTGCGCGCATACGATTTCAGTTCCAGAGCGATTCGCGCGATGAGTCCTTGATACTTAGTCGTTTTTGGCAAAATTTCTGACTTTTTGAAAATTTCACAATTTTGTGAAAACTTCCACAAAATGAGGTTCTAGTATGTTAGAGGGCATCCCAGGAGGGCTCCAAAAGTGTGGGTAAAATATATATCCCACAGGGGGAAAATTGAAAAAAAGTTGAAAAAAAAAATTTTTGGGGACTTAGAAAATTTTCACACATGTGTCAGACTTCCAGACAGGGGAGCGTGTCAGTGCGCGCATCCGATTTCAGTTCCAGAGCGATTCGCGCGATGAGTCCTTGATACTTAGTCGTTTTTGGCAAAATTTCTGACTTTTTGAAAATTTCACAATTTTGTGAAAACTTCCACAAAATGAGGTTCTAGTATGTTAGAGGGCATCCCAGGAGGGCTCCAAAAGTGTGGGTAAAATATATATCCCACAGGGGGAAAATTGAAAAAAAGTTGAAAAAAAAAATTTTTGGGGACTTAGAAAATTTTTCAACTTTTGTCAGACTTCCAGACAGGGGAGCGTGTCAGTGCGCGCATCCGATTTCAGTTCCAGAGCGATTCGCGCGATGAGTCCTTGATACTTAGTCGTTTTTGCAAAATTTCTGACTTTTTGGAAAATTTCACAATTTTGTGAAAACTTCCACAAAATGAGGTTCTAGTATGTTAGAGGGCATCCCAGGAGGGCTCCAAAAGTGTGGGTAAAATATATATCCCACAGGGGGAAAATTGAAAAAAAGTTGAAAAAAAAAATTTTTGGGGACTTAGAAAATTTTTCAACTTTTGTCAGACTTCCAGACAGGGGAGCGTGTCAGTGCGCGCATCCGATTTCAGTTCCAGAGCGATTCGCGCGATGAGTCCTTGATACTTAGTCGTTTTTGCAAAATTTCTGACTTTTTGGAAAATTTCACAATTTTGTGAAAACTTCCACAAAATGAGGTTCTAGTATGTTAGAGGGCATCCCAGGAGGGCTCCAAAAGTGTGGGTAAAATATATATCCCACAGGGGGAAAATTGAAAAAAAGTTGAAAAAAAAAATTTTTGGGGACTTAGAAAATTTTTCAACTTTTGTCAGACTTCCAGACAGGGGAGCGTGTCAGTGCGCGCATCCGATTTCAGTTCCAGAGCGATTCGCGCGATGAGTCCTTGATACTTAGTCGTTTTTGGCAAAATTTCTGACTTTTTGAAAATTTCACAATTTTGTGAAAACTTCCACAAAATGAGGTTCTAGTATGTTAGAGGGCATCCCAGGAGGGCTCCAAAAGTGTGGGTAAAATATATATCCCACAGGGGGAAAATTGAAAAAAAGTTGAAAAAAAAAATTTTTGGGGACTTAGAAAATTTTCACACATGTGTCAGACTTCCAGAGAGGGGAGCATGTCAGTGCGCGCATCCGATTTCAGTTCCAGAGCGATTCGCGCGATGAGTCCTTGATACTTAGTCGTTTTTGCAAAATTTCTGACTTTTTGGAAAATTTCACAATTTTGTGAAAACTTCCACAAAATGAGGTTCTAGTATGTTAGAGGGCATCCCAGGAGGGCTCCAAAAGTGTGGGTAAAATATATATCCCACAGGGGGAAAATTGAAAAAAAGTTGAAAAAAAAAATTTTTGGGGACTTAGAAAATTTTTCAACTTTTGTCAGACTTCCAGACAGGGGAGCGTGTCAGTGCGCGCATCCGATTTCAGTTCCAGAGCGATTCGCGCGATGAGTCCTTGATACTTAGTCGTTTTTGCAAAATTTCTGACTTTTTGGAAAATTTCACAATTTTGTGAAAACTTCCACAAAATGAGGTTCTAGTATGTTAGAGGGCATCCCAGGAGGGCTCCAAAAGTGTGGGTAAAATATATATCCCACAGGGGGAAAATTGAAAAAAAGTTGAAAAAAAAAATTTTTGGGGACTTAGAAAATTTTTCAACTTTTGTCAGACTTCCAGACAGGGGAGCGTGTCAGTGCGCGCATCCGATTTCAGTTCCAGAGCGATTCGCGCGATGAGTCCTTGATACTTAGTCGTTTTTGGCAAAATTTCTGACTTTTTGAAAATTTCACAATTTTGTGAAAACTTCCACAAAATGAGGTTCTAGTATGTTAGAGGGCATCCCAGGAGGGCTCCAAAAGTGTGGGTAAAATATATATCCCACAGGGGGAAAATTGAAAAAAAGTTGAAAAAAAAAATTTTTGGGGACTTAGAAAATTTTTCAACTTTTGTCAGACTTCCAGACAGGGGAGCGTGTCAGTGCGCGCATCCGATTTCAGTTCCAGAGCGATTCGCGCGATGAGTCCTTGATACTTAGTCGTTTTTGCAAAATTTCTGACTTTTTGGAAAATTTCACAATTTTGTGAAAACTTCCACAAAATGAGGTTCTAGTATGTTAGAGGGCATCCCAGGAGGGCTCCAAAAGTGTGGGTAAAATATATATCCCACAGGGGGAAAATTGAAAAAAAGTTGAAAAAAAAAATTTTTGGGGACTTAGAAAATTTTTCAACTTTTGTCAGACTTCCAGACAGGGGAGCGTGTCAGTGCGCGCATCCGATTTCAGTTCCAGAGCGATTCGCGCGATGAGTCCTTGATACTTAGTCGTTTTTGGCAAAATTTCTGACTTTTTGAAAATTTCACAATTTTGTGAAAACTTCCACAAAATGAGGTTCTAGTATGTTAGAGGGCATCCCAGGAGGGCTCCAAAAGTGTGGGTAAAATATATATCCCACAGGGGGAAAATTGAAAAAAAGTTGAAAAAAAAAATTTTTGGGGACTTAGAAAATTTTCACACATGTGTCAGACTTCCAGACAGGGGAGCGTGTCAGTGCGCGCATCCGATTTCAGTTCCAGAGCGATTCGCGCGATGAGTCCTTGATACTTAGTCGTTTTTGGCAAAATTTCTGACTTTTTGAAAATTTCACAATTTTGTGAAAACTTCCACAAAATGAGGTTCTAGTATGTTAGAGGGCATCCCAGGAGGGCTCCAAAAGTGTGGGTAAAATATATATCCCACAGGGGGAAAATTGAAAAAAAGTTGAAAAAAAAAATTTTTGGGGACTTAGAAAATTTTCACACATGTGTCAGACTTCCAGAGAGGGGAGCATGTCAGTGCGCGCATCCGATTTCAGTTCCAGAGCGATTCGCGCGATGAGTCCTTGATACTTAGTCGTTTTTGCAAAATTTCTGACTTTTTGGAAAATTTCACAATTTTGTGAAAACTTCCACAAAATGAGGTTCTAGTATGTTAGAGGGCATCCCAGGAGGGCTCCAAAAGTGTGGGTAAAATATATATCCCACAGGGGGAAAATTGAAAAAAAGTTGAAAAAAAAAATTTTTGGGGACTTAGAAAATTTTTCAACTTTTGTCAGACTTCCAGACAGGGGAGCGTGTCAGTGCGCGCATCCGATTTCAGTTCCAGAGCGATTCGCGCGATGAGTCCTTGATACTTAGTCGTTTTTGCAAAATTTCTGACTTTTTGGAAAATTTCACAATTTTGTGAAAACTTCCACAAAATGAGGTTCTAGTATGTTAGAGGGCATCCCAGGAGGGCTCCAAAAGTGTGGGTAAAATATATATCCCACAGGGGGAAAATTGAAAAAAAGTTGAAAAAAAAATTTTTGGGGACTTAGAAAATTTTTCAACTTTTGTCAGACTTCCAGACAGGGGAGCGTGTCAGTGCGCGCATCCGATTTCAGTTCCAGAGCGATTCGCGCGATGAGTCCTTGATACTTAGTCGTTTTTGGCAAAATTTCTGACTTTTTGAAAATTTCACAATTTTGTGAAAACTTCCACAAAATGAGGTTCTAGTATGTTAGAGGGCATCCCAGGAGGGCTCCAAAAGTGTGGGTAAAATATATATCCCACAGGGGGAAAATTGAAAAAAAGTTGAAAAAAAAAATTTTTGGGGACTTAGAAAATTTTTCAACTTTTGTCAGACTTCCAGACAGGGGAGCGTGTCAGTGCGCGCATCCGATTTCAGTTCCAGAGCGATTCGCGCGATGAGTCCTTGATACTTAGTCGTTTTTGCAAAATTTCTGACTTTTTGGAAAATTTCACAATTTTGTGAAAACTTCCACAAAATGAGGTTCTAGTATGTTAGAGGGCATCCCAGGAGGGCTCCAAAAGTGTGGGTAAAATATATATCCCACAGGGGGAAAATTGAAAAAAAGTTGAAAAAAAAAATTTTTGGGGACTTAGAAAATTTTTCAACTTTTGTCAGACTTCCAGACAGGGGAGCGTGTCAGTGCGCGCATCCGATTTCAGTTCCAGAGCGATTCGCGCGATGAGTCCTTGATACTTAGTCGTTTTTGGCAAAATTTCTGACTTTTTGAAAATTTCACAATTTTGTGAAAACTTCCACAAAATGAGGTTCTAGTATGTTAGAGGGCATCCCAGGAGGGCTCCAAAAGTGTGGGTAAAATATATATCCCACAGGGGGAAAATTGAAAAAAAGTTGAAAAAAAAAATTTTTGGGGACTTAGAAAATTTTCACACATGTGTCAGACTTCCAGACAGGGGAGCGTGTCAGTGCGCGCATCCGATTTCAGTTCCAGAGCGATTCGCGCGATGAGTCCTTGATACTTAGTCGTTTTTGGCAAAATTTCTGACTTTTTGAAAATTTCACAATTTTGTGAAAACTTCCACAAAATGAGGTTCTAGTATGTTAGAGGGCATCCCAGGAGGGCTCCAAAAGTGTGGGTAAAATATATATCCCACAGGGGGAAAATTGAAAAAAAGTTGAAAAAAAAAATTTTTGGGGACTTAGAAAATTTTCACACATGTGTCAGACTTCCAGAGAGGGGAGCATGTCAGTGCGCGCATCCGATTTCAGTTCCAGAGCGATTCGCGCGATGAGTCCTTGATACTTAGTCGTTTTTGCAAAATTTCTGACTTTTTGGAAAATTTCACAATTTTGTGAAAACTTCCACAAAATGAGGTTCTAGTATGTTAGAGGGCATCCCAGGAGGGCTCCAAAAGTGTGGGTAAAATATATATCCCACAGGGGGAAAATTGAAAAAAAGTTGAAAAAAAAAATTTTTGGGGACTTAGAAAATTTTCACACATGTGTCAGACTTCCAGAGAGGGGAGCATGTCAGTGCGCGCATCCGATTTCAGTTCCAGAGCGATTCGCGCGATGAGTCCTTGATACTTAGTCGTTTTTGCAAAATTTCTGACTTTTTGGAAAATTTCACAATTTTGTGAAAACTTCCACAAAATGAGGTTCTAGTATGTTAGAGGGCATCCCAGGAGGGCTCCAAAAGTGTGGGTAAAATATATATCCCACAGGGGGAAAATTGAAAAAAAGTTGAAAAAAAAAATTTTTGGGGACTTAGAAAATTTTTCAACTTTTGTCAGACTTCCAGACAGGGGAGCGTGTCAGTGCGCGCATCCGATTTCAGTTCCAGAGCGATTCGCGCGATGAGTCCTTGATACTTAGTCGTTTTTGCAAAATTTCTGACTTTTTGGAAAATTTCACAATTTTGTGAAAACTTCCACAAAATGAGGTTCTAGTATGTTAGAGGGCATCCCAGGAGGGCTCCAAAAGTGTGGGTAAAATATATATCCCACAGGGGGAAAATTGAAAAAAAGTTGAAAAAAAAAATTTTTGGGGACTTAGAAAATTTTTCAACTTTTGTCAGACTTCCAGACAGGGGAGCGTGTCAGTGCGCGCATACGATTTCAGTTCCAGAGCGATTCGCGCGATGAGTCCTTGATACTTAGTCGTTTTTGGCAAAATTTCTGACTTTTTGAAAATTTCACAATTTTGTGAAAACTTCCACAAAATGAGGTTCTAGTATGTTAGAGGGCATCCCAGGAGGGCTCCAAAAGTGTGGGTAAAATATATATCCCACAGGGGGAAAATTGAAAAAAAGTTGAAAAAAAAAATTTTTGGGGACTTAGAAAATTTTCACACATGTGTCAGACTTCCAGACAGGGGAGCGTGTCAGTGCGCGCATCCGATTTCAGTTCCAGAGCGATTCGCGCGATGAGTCCTTGATACTTAGTCGTTTTTGGCAAAATTTCTGACTTTTTGAAAATTTCACAATTTTGTGAAAACTTCCACAAAATGAGGTTCTAGTATGTTAGAGGGCATCCCAGGAGGGCTCCAAAAGTGTGGGTAAAATATATATCCCACAGGGGGAAAATTGAAAAAAAGTTGAAAAAAAAAATTTTTGGGGACTTAGAAAATTTTTCAACTTTTGTCAGACTTCCAGACAGGGGAGCGTGTCAGTGCGCGCATCCGATTTCAGTTCCAGAGCGATTCGCGCGATGAGTCCTTGATACTTAGTCGTTTTTGCAAAATTTCTGACTTTTTGGAAAATTTCACAATTTTGTGAAAACTTCCACAAAATGAGGTTCTAGTATGTTAGAGGGCATCCCAGGAGGGCTCCAAAAGTGTGGGTAAAATATATATCCCACAGGGGGAAAATTGAAAAAAAGTTGAAAAAAAAAATTTTTGGGGACTTAGAAAATTTTTCAACTTTTGTCAGACTTCCAGACAGGGGAGCGTGTCAGTGCGCGCATCCGATTTCAGTTCCAGAGCGATTCGCGCGATGAGTCCTTGATACTTAGTCGTTTTTGGCAAAATTTCTGACTTTTTGAAAATTTCACAATTTTGTGAAAACTTCCACAAAATGAGGTTCTAGTATGTTAGAGGGCATCCCAGGAGGGCTCCAAAAGTGTGGGTAAAATATATATCCCACAGGGGGAAAATTGAAAAAAAGTTGAAAAAAAAAATTTTTGGGGACTTAGAAAATTTTCACACATGTGTCAGACTTCCAGACAGGGGAGCGTGTCAGTGCGCGCATCCGATTTCAGTTCCAGAGCGATTCGCGCGATGAGTCCTTGATACTTAGTCGTTTTTGGCAAAATTTCTGACTTTTTGAAAATTTCACAATTTTGTGAAAACTTCCACAAAATGAGGTTCTAGTATGTTAGAGGGCATCCCAGGAGGGCTCCAAAAGTGTGGGTAAAATATATATCCCACAGGGGGAAAATTGAAAAAAAGTTGAAAAAAAAAATTTTTGGGGACTTAGAAAATTTTTCAACTTTTGTCAGACTTCCAGACAGGGGAGCGTGTCAGTGCGCGCATCCGATTTCAGTTCCAGAGCGATTCGCGCGATGAGTCCTTGATACTTAGTCGTTTTTGGCAAAATTTCTGACTTTTTGAAAATTTCACAATTTTGTGAAAACTTCCACAAAATGAGGTTCTAGTATGTTAGAGGGCATCCCAGGAGGGCTCCAAAAGTGTGGGTAAAATATATATCCCACAGGGGGAAAATTGAAAAAAAGTTGAAAAAAAAAATTTTTGGGGACTTAGAAAATTTTCACACATGTGTCAGACTTCCAGACAGGGGAGCGTGTCAGTGCGCGCATCCGATTTCAGTTCCAGAGCGATTCGCGCGATGAGTCCTTGATACTTAGTCGTTTTTGCAAAATTTCTGACTTTTTGGAAAATTTCACAATTTTGTGAAAACTTCCACAAAATGAGGTTCTAGTATGTTAGAGGGCATCCCAGGAGGGCTCCAAAAGTGTGGGTAAAATATATATCCCACAGGGGGAAAATTGAAAAAAAGTTGAAAAAAAAAATTTTTGGGGACTTAGAAAATTTTTCAACTTTTGTCAGACTTCCAGACAGGGGAGCGTGTCAGTGCGCGCATCCGATTTCAGTTCCAGAGCGATTCGCGCGATGAGTCCTTGATACTTAGTCGTTTTTGCAAAATTTCTGACTTTTTGGAAAATTTCACAATTTTGTGAAAACTTCCACAAAATGAGGTTCTAGTATGTTAGAGGGCATCCCAGGAGGGCTCCAAAAGTGTGGGTAAAATATATATCCCACAGGGGGAAAATTGAAAAAAAGTTGAAAAAAAAAATTTTTGGGGACTTAGAAAATTTTTCAACTTTTGTCAGACTTCCAGACAGGGGAGCGTGTCAGTGCGCGCATCCGATTTCAGTTCCAGAGCGATTCGCGCGATGAGTCCTTGATACTTAGTCGTTTTTGCAAAATTTCTGACTTTTTGGAAAATTTCACAATTTTGTGAAAACTTCCACAAAATGAGGTTCTAGTATGTTAGAGGGCATCCCAGGAGGGCTCCAAAAGTGTGGGTAAAATATATATCCCACAGGGGGAAAATTGAAAAAAAGTTGAAAAAAAAAATTTTTGGGGACTTAGAAAATTTTCACACATGTGTCAGACTTCCAGAGAGGGGAGCATGTCAGTGCGCGCATCCGATTTCAGTTCCAGAGCGATTCGCGCGATGAGTCCTTGATACTTAGTCGTTTTTGCAAAATTTCTGACTTTTTGGAAAATTTCACAATTTTGTGAAAACTTCCACAAAATGAGGTTCTAGTATGTTAGAGGGCATCCCAGGAGGGCTCCAAAAGTGTGGGTAAAATATATATCCCACAGGGGGAAAATTGAAAAAAAGTTGAAAAAAAAAATTTTTGGGGACTTAGAAAATTTTTCAACTTTTGTCAGACTTCCAGACAGGGGAGCGTGTCAGTGCGCGCATCCGATTTCAGTTCCAGAGCGATTCGCGCGATGAGTCCTTGATACTTAGTCGTTTTTGCAAAATTTCTGACTTTTTGGAAAATTTCACAATTTTGTGAAAACTTCCACAAAATGAGGTTCTAGTATGTTAGAGGGCATCCCAGGAGGGCTCCAAAAGTGTGGGTAAAATATATATCCCACAGGGGGAAAATTGAAAAAAAGTTGAAAAAAAAAATTTTTGGGGACTTAGAAAATTTTTCAACTTTTGTCAGACTTCCAGACAGGGGAGCGTGTCAGTGCGCGCATCCGATTTCAGTTCCAGAGCGATTCGCGCGATGAGTCCTTGATACTTAGTCGTTTTTGGCAAAATTTCTGACTTTTTGAAAATTTCACAATTTTGTGAAAACTTCCACAAAATGAGGTTCTAGTATGTTAGAGGGCATCCCAGGAGGGCTCCAAAAGTGTGGGTAAAATATATATCCCACAGGGGGAAAATTGAAAAAAAGTTGAAAAAAAAAATTTTTGGGGACTTAGAAAATTTTCACACATGTGTCAGACTTCCAGAGAGGGGAGCATGTCAGTGCGCGCATCCGATTTCAGTTCCAGAGCGATTCGCGCGATGAGTCCTTGATACTTAGTCGTTTTTGCAAAATTTCTGACTTTTTTGAAAATTTCACAATTTTGTGAAAACTTCCACAAAATGAGGTTCTAGTATGTTAGAGGGCATCCCAGGAGGGCTCCAAAAGTGTGGGTAAAATATATATCCCACAGGGGGAAAATTGAAAAAAAGTTGAAAAAAAAAATTTTTGGGGACTTAGAAAATTTTTCAACTTTTGTCAGACTTCCAGACAGGGGAGCGTGTCAGTGCGCGCATCCGATTTCAGTTCCAGAGCGATTCGCGCGATGAGTCCTTGATACTTAGTCGTTTTCAGAAGTCACAATTTTGACTTCCAGGACCCGCAAAACGTTTGTAAATTGAGCCCGCTCCCCAGTTCCAAGCGTTTTGAGGTGTCCCCGGTTGCAGTAATGCAGCCTGCCCACTAGATGTCGCAAAAGAGACAAAAAGTGAAAAAGAACCAGAATGAGGAAATTCCAGGGAGCCGAATCCGCCTGACAGTTCCAGGCGATCGGGCACTTTTTTGCATGCGTCCCTAAAGTGGGTATAGGGTGACACTCCATGCAAAGACCCAGTTTTGCACACCACCGGCAGAATATATGAGAGAGAGGTACCTCTCAGCCCCGACACATTTCGACTCATTTAAGCTGGTTTTCACCTCCGTAGGCCTGGGTATGCGTTTTGGCTATGAGTCCCTGTTCGGCTGGAGGTCTGCACCTTGGCTGAACCCAGGCTTCCGCAGCTGCGTGGGGGGACTTTTGCCGGTCGCCTATCCCAAGTCAGAGAGGTGTTCCTGGGTTGAAGTGAGCCTGGCCAGACCCCCCCGCGGGCCCTGGTTCTCCACATGGGGGCGCCGTCAAGGCTAAAATCTGGATTTTTAGGCCGAGGAGAGGCTCCATGAGGGCGGATGCTTTTGTGGCTTCGACCCCAGTGCTGTTCCACATCCAGTACCCCCCCGCAAGGGCGCCTGTACCCGAGTCGCGCTTCCAGGACTCGTGGGCACGTATCTCCCGACGACAGGGGTTTGCAGCCTCCGTACTTGGGCAAGTCCCTACATGCACCCCTGCTCTTCCTCCGATCGATCTGGCGCAGCGCTCCCGGGTGGGGAGGTGGCGCCGCTCGCTCGGCCCGGGCTTTGGAGCCCGCGCTGGCTTAAGGTGAGCGGTCCCCTTCCTCCTCTACCCCCGGGCTTCCGACACCTATCTTTGGGCGCGCATGCCGGCCTCGCCTCCCGTCTGCGGAGGTGGCCGAGCCGTGGGGAGTTTGACCCGAACCGAGCGAAGGCAGTGGTCCGACGACCCGTACGGGCGAACGGCGGGGCGCCCACCCAGCCAGGCGTGGGGGCCCGTCGTCCGAATCGCTCCCTGTGCGGGGAAGCACAGCGATCTTCTCCGAGGGCGG